>NW_009608717.1:0-5781 GCF_000690535.1 Cariama cristata
GTCATGAAGGCGCAGGAGAAGGCCATCCCTGTGTGCCGGAAGACGAGCCGGCCAGGAAGAAGACCAACCTGGCTGAACAGTGAGCTTTGGGTTGAACTCAGGGAAAAAACAGAGAGTTTATGGCCTTTGGAAGAAGGTGCAGGCAACTCAGGAGGACCTCAAGGATGTCATGAGGTTATGCAGGAAGAAAATTAGAAAGGTCAAAGCTCAACTTGAACTTAACCTGGCTACTGCTCTAAAAGGCAATAAAAAATGTTTCTATGAATACATTAACAACAAAAGGAGGGCTAAGGAGAACATCCATCCTTTATTGGTTTTGGACGGCAACATAGTGATAAAGGCTGAGTTACTTAAGGCCTTCTTTGACTCATTTCTCAGGGTATGCTGCCCTCTGAGCTGGAAGACAGGAATGGGGAGCAGAATGAAGCCCCGTTAAGCCAAGAAGAAATGGTTAGCCACCTGCTACACCACTTGGATGTACACAGGCCTGTGGGGTCGGATGAGATCCTCCTAAGGGTACTGAGGCAGCTGGTGGAGCTGCTCACCAAGCCACTTTCCATCATTTATCAGCAGTCCTGGCTAACCGGGGAGGTCTCAGTTGATTGGAAGTTAGCAAATGTGATACCCATCTACAAGCAGGGCCATAAGGAGGATCAAAGGAACTACAGACCTATCAGCCTGACCTCGGTACCGGGGAATGTTAAGGAGCAGATCACCTTGAGTGCCATCACACGACACATACTGGACAACCAGATGATCAGGCCCAGTCAGCATTATAATCCTCCATACCCCATGGAGACCCCAATCAACTGGGAAAGTAGAAAGAATGAATCAAAGCTTAAAGAGACAGATAAGTAAAATCTGCCAGGAGGCTCAGATAAAGTGACCAGATGCTTTACATTTGGCTTTGTTGAGAATACACATCCAGCCTAAAACTAAAGAGAAGATTAGTCCTTTTGAAATCATATATGGTAAACCTTACAAGGTGACCGAAACAGGAGCCAAACCCGAGATGGTAGGGAGATATTCCCTAAAGAGGTAAAGGAAGGGTTCTGTCCTCTCTCCACAGGTACATCACCATGAGTGGACATTTATCCACGGATGTGTCTGTGCTTCAGTACCAACACGGAGATTGGGTGTATCTGAAGACATGGTCAGATGAACCATTAAAGGAGAAGTGGAAAGGACCTTTCCAGATTTAACTAACCACCTACACAGTTGTCAGACACTGAGCAGTCACTCCATGGATGCATCACGGCAGGGTTAAACCTGCCACGTCATCAGAATGGACTGTCGAACAAGAAGGACCGTTATGCTTAAAATTAACTCAGGAATCACAAAGTTCTGGATTATATCTCTTGTGATAATGTCAGGAAGTGCAGAAGTTGATGTAGACAGAGAGGCCAATGCGGACATAGATGAAAACTTAATTCTAACATTAATACAAGGGTTTGGGAGAATGCATAATCTCACCAGTCTTGTAACATGTATCCCAACTCCTCATTTGGCAAGTCAGCCTATCCGATGGGGTATTATAACGATGAATTCATCCTTGTTGGAGGAATATGATAACCTCTTGGGGGTCTTTAAATGGGCTAACGCTTCCTGTTATTTGGATAAAGAGAATAAGTGTAGACAAACAAGTAGTGATGTTTTACAAGATGCCACTTCTTGGAAACCAGGAGACATTAGAACAGTATTCGGGAGGGGTTCAGAGGAACAATGTCGCAGGGGATCCCAACCCTTAGACACCCAATTCTTGCAAACAGTATTAGCAGCCTCTGGCAGGCAGGCTACAGGATTATTGAGACTTTGTGTTACCAATAACACTATACCTAATATGACCACTGCTCCTGAATGTACAAGCCTTAGAAAAAAAAGCAAAATTTGGACCAGACCTTTGAAAGGGTATTGGGAATACACAGGGAATGTGGAGTGGTGCTTTAATTGGGTGCAAAGCAGCCCATTCATAACACTAGCAGAACCAATTGGAGGTGCCCCAATGTGCTAAAACATAGTAAAATATCGATCCTAAATTCTACTTTGACAATGATGGAACATTACCAAAACCAAAATTTTTCAAATGAAGATTTTAGGCAGGAAATTTCATCCCCAAGTTAAAGAACATGTGTCACATCGGATGGATATTGGACTACCCGACTATGGCTTAGCATAGTAACTAGGCAAATAACTTTAGGATTACTGACCCTATGTCCTACTTGGAAAGAGAGTCCAACCAAAGCCCATTATTGAGGACAAGCCAAAAGAGATACTGAAACAGAAAAAGACGTGGATACCTGGATGGAGCCTTCTGCAACAGTACAACTTAACTGGGGACTACAAAATTTCCTGTTACCAGGATTAACGGCTTTAGAAAATCAAATGTTGATAGAAAACTTGACCTGGCAAGTGGAAACCTTGTCAAGAGCTACACAAAGAGGATTCCAAATTCTTAATAAGCCAGTCCAAGCTGATACTGAAATGACTTTACAAAATAGGCTAGCCCTAACTTTGCAACTGGTTAAAGAACAAGGAGCGTGTGGGTATCATAAATTAGACAAAGAACATTGCTGTATCCACATCCCCAACGTCACTGATAATTTGCAGGAATAATTAGACAGAATGAGAAAAGTAGCAAAAGCCAGTAGAGCAACCGGAGAATCAGCGGAAAATTATTGGCTCAACAATTTAGGGATCTGTATAGGATGTGTCAAGAGCTATTGAGAAAAATATATGGAAGGAGTAAGAAAATTTTACTACTTCCAAAGGGAGGAATTGATACCAAACGGTTAAACAATTTAGTTAAATTAACAGAAAAAGAGAAGAACAAATGATAACAAAGGGACACTGTTATCTAAGTTAGTAGGTAAGAATGCAAAAAGAGGCCTTCAAGAGAGGGAGTTCTAGACATGAAAGAAGCCAAGCTGATAAAACATTACAGCCCACAGACATCAACAATACATTGGCTGAGAGCAGGAAAAACGTAATTGTGGTAGTGGGAGATCATGACCTCCAACTCAAATGCCCCCCCCAAAAGAGGGCAAAACCACATTTGGGGAGCATGCGTAGTTGATAGAAAGGCTTCATTAGTGCTAACTGGGGGTGCATACTAATTTACATTACAAATGAGAAACTTTTAACCAATCCTGAGTGTCAATAACAATGAATATGCAGTGTACTATGAAGATGCAAATATTTTAAGGTATATAAAGTGTATCTTAATTTGTGTGTGGTGTGCATGCTAGGAGGAAAGGTCCCCCATGCACCCAGCACTGCAATAAACCAATGTCGGCTTTCTAAACTGTTTCTAACTAAAGAGAGTTTTCTTGGTTACGATTTTTGATAACAGTTCAGTCTCCTTGAATGAGGTGGAAGAGAACAACCAGGGTCTAGTTGGCCCTTACAGTCCCTTTTGGAATATGTCACAATAGGAAGTGTGCTCTGCAAACCCTCATTCCACCCTTAATGGGTCTCATGGGCCTAGCTTCTGAAAAGTTTTAAGTTCATCTTTTAAAACATTAAGGGCCTCTGTGTGCTGTGGGGTCCAATCCCATTTTCTCTTCTTCTGAAGCAGGTCATATAGAATCATAGAATCATTATGTTTGGAAAAAAGTCCAACCGTCTACCTAACACCACCATGCCCACTAAACCGTGTCTTGAAGCACCACGTATAAAAGTTTTTTGAACACCTTACAGGGATGGTGACTCCACCACCACTCTGGAGAGCCTGTTCCAATGCTTAATGACTCTTACAGTGAAGAAATTCTTCCTAATATCCAGCCTGAACCTCCTCTGGTGTAATTTGAGGCCGTTTCCTCTTGTCTTATCGCTACTTACAGGGGAGAAGAGACCAACCCCCACCTCGCTACCCCCTCCTTTCAGGTCGTTGTAGAGGGTGATAAGGTCTCCCCTCAGCTTCCTCTTCTCCAGACTAAACACCCCCAGCTCCCTCACCCCCAGCTCCCTCAGCCACTCCTTATTAGACTTGTGCTCCAGACCCTTCCCCACCTTCGTTGCCCTTTTCTGGACATGGATTTCCAGGACTGTCTCCAGCAGCTTTTGGATATCGCCAAGGATGCAGACCCCACAACCTCCCTGGGTCACCTGGGCTGGTGATTGTCACCCTCACAATGGAAAAGCATTTACCGCTGTTCTGAGGGAACCTCCTGTGTCCCATCGTGTACCTATGGCCTCTGGTCCTGTCACTGGGCACCACCAAGAAAAGGCCACATCCCCTTTGCACCCTCCTTGCAAATGCTTATATAAATCAATACGATCCCCCTGAGCCTTCTCTTCTCCAGCTGGACAGTCCCAGCTCTCTCAGCCTCTCCTCATACATGAGGTTCTTCAGTCCTTTCACCATCTTCATGGCCCTTCACTGGACTCTCTCCAGTCTCTCCACATCTCTCATGGATGGACACCCAGGAGACCATTGTCCTTATTTACTGGTCATGATCAACCTGGTGTCTACCAGGACCCCCAGGGCCTTTTCTCCAAGCTGCTTTCCAGCCGGATGATCCCCAGCATATTTTGGTGCCCTGGGTTGTTCCTCCTCAGGGGCAGGACTTGGCCATTCTCCTGTTGAGCTTCATGAAGTTCCTGCCAGCCTGTTTCTCCAGCCTGTCCAGGTCCCTCTGGGTGGCAACGTGGCCCTGTGGCCACTCCTCCCAGTTTGGTGTCATCTGCAAACTGGCTAAGGGTTAATTCTGCCCCACCATCCAGCTGCGAGCACTTGGAGAAGTGCCTAGACCCAATGCTGTGAGTTTGGAGAGGCAAAAAAAAAATGCAGCAGAGGGTGAAAATAGCCGACATTGCCCATTTCTAGCCTTGGGACAAGTTGGCCCATCAATGGCATTGTGGGAGTTTTGGGGGACACATGGAAGGGGAAGTTGGATCCCATTGCAGGACATCTCCAGCCTTAGCTCGCTTTGTTTGGATGATGGGAAATGGAGATTCCTTCAGTATGGTGGGTTATGGGAGGTCACCACTGTCACTGGCTGTTCTCACTTGGGGTCACTCCATCGTAGGGGACATCTGCTGGGGAGTTGCCCTGCTTTTAGGGTCAGGACCAAAACATTGATCATACCACACACAGAAGACCTTCCATGTCCCCTCCACACCATCTCAACCTGCTCCTGCCCTCTGCTGCACCCATGGGATGGAGCAACCAAACACCCTTCCCTCCTGGAGGGTCTCCCTACCTGGTGGCCATGCCACTGCTCTTCTCGTTCCCCCCAGCCAGGGGGCAAATTAAGGTCCATCATCCCTCCCCCACCACATGCCCCGTTCCTCCCCTGTGGTTTTCCTGCCTCCTTCCTCTTGCATGAGCATTTCCTGCCTGGGGCTGCGTGAAGGGGAAGTGGCATCTAACGGTCACGGCCACTGCCAGTGACAGGGACACTGAGAATCCATCACCCACACCAGGGGCTCTAGGAAGGGACATGTGAGTCCCCAAGGTACAGGAGGGAAGGCTGATGAGGTGGGAGGTCCTGGAGGGGCACCTGGAAGATTGGGGGGGTGGTGACTAGAAGGTCTGGAGGATGACTGGGAGGTCTCAGGGGCAACTGGAAGATCTGGGTGGACAACTAGGATGTCTGGGGGTAGGAACTGGGAGGTTTGATGGGGGCACCTGGTGGTGTGGGAGGTCAGGGGGGGAGGGGGGCAACTGGGATGTTTGATGGGAGCAAATGGGAGGTTTGATAGGGTCAAATGGGTGGTGTAGTGGCCCACTGGGAGGACTGGGGGGCAACTTGGAGGTCTGGGAGATGCCAAGATGGAGGG
>NW_009608717.1:5818-6853 GCF_000690535.1 Cariama cristata
AAAGAACTGAGAGGGGTAAAGGAAGAAGAGGAGACCTCAGAGAGTGGGGAGAAGGAAGAAGGGGTGGTGGAATGGATGAGGAAGGGAGGAGCCCCTGGGGAGGAGTGAGATGGGAGGTGGGTTGGAGGGTTGAAGGGAGGGAGGGCTGGAGAAATGGAGGATCAAGAGATGGAGAAAGGGATGGAGGGATCGAGTGATGGAGGGTTGGTGGGAGGGAGGGAGAGATGGATGGAGGGATGGAGAGCGGGAGGGATGGATGGGGGGACATCTGCATTTTCTCCGGAGGATTCTGTGTCCCCCTCTCCCCACAGCCTGTCCCCACCCACCATCACGATGTCCTCATCCTCCATCAATGCCTCGTCCCCCCCCAACACCACATCTGTCCCTGTCCCTGGCGCAGCAGTGGGGCTGACCCTGCTGGCAGTGGCAGTGGCAGTGGGGCTGCCAGGCAATGCCATGGTCCTGTGGAGCTGCGTTGTCACCCGCCGTCACAGTGTCCCCATCCTCCTCATCTTCCACTTGGCCTTGGCTGATGTGGTCACCCTACTCACCGGTCCCATCTACCTCCGGGCCTTGAGCGTTAGCCAATGGGACATGGGCTTGACCACCTGCCGCGGTTGTCACTACCTCTGCGCCACTGCCATGTACGTTAGCGTCTTCCTCATCAGCCTTCTGGGTCTCCATCGATGCTTGGCGGTCTCCAGGCCAGCGACGGCAGTGGTGACGGCAAGTGGCCGTGCTGGACGGTTGGCTCACAGAGCGGCAGCAGTGACTTGGTTGGTGGCTTTGGTGTTGGCCATCCCATCCGTCGTCTTCCGACAGGTGAAGGACAGGCACTGCCAGCGGGTGCATGCCACGGAGGCTTTGTTGCTGGTCCATAACCTTCTGGAGACCATCTTGGGTTGGGCTCTACCGTTGACCACTGTGGCCATTGGCTATGGGTTACTGGTCCACCGGTTACGCCAGACACGGTTGGCCCGGCGCGGTCGTACCTTCCGGCTAGTGGCTGCTGTGGTGGTGGCCTTCGCCATCGCG
>NW_009608718.1:0-14470 GCF_000690535.1 Cariama cristata
CTGCTCCCACCACAGATTCTCACTCCTCTATTCCAGCTGCTGTCACACAGCAGTTTTTTCCCCTTCTTAAATACGTTATCGCAGAGGTATTACCACCAGAGCTGATATTGGCTCAGCTTTGACCAGCAGCAGGTCCGTCTTGGAGCCAGCCAGCTTTGGCTCCATCCGACACGGGGGAAGCTTCTAGCAGCTTCTCACAGAAGCCACCCCTGTAGCCCCCCTGCCCTGCTACCAAAAGCTTACCACATAAACCCAGTACAAGATTGTTTCTCTTCCCTTCACCTCTGTGCATAGTTTGGCAAAGAGAACTGAAGCTCAAAATCACAAACATTTCCCACCTGGATGTTGAGAAGAGAGTCTGCAACTGGAAGAAAAACATATGTCTAAAGGATAATTTCATTTCAAACCAGAAAAGCTGAAAGGGTCTTTGGTCTCCAGCTGAGCTACATACTAGCCAGGGACTCTCTAGACACAGAGTAGTTTTGGGGCTTTAATCTTTCATAAAAAAATCTGACACTTATTACAGAATTCTGGCGTTTCTGGGATTGAAAGGATGTAGCTTTTTCTGAAGTAGCCATCTGTTGTTACACCATTGCCTGCACTTTTTTGGGGGGAATTGGTCTTGATGACTTATGCTCCTTCGTAGTTCTTTGTTCTTGCTGTGTGTGAGCGCGCTCTTCTCTCACTTCGTGCGGGGCAAACAATTAGTAAATCTGTAGAAATGAAGAACCAAATCCATCTGAATGAGAACTTTCTTTTCATCAGTATTAAAATTCCTGGCTCTTCAGTAATTCTGTTTTTAAAAACCCACAAAACACAGTGACTTTCAGCCCAAGCAGATGCACTCTAAATCAGTAAGTATATCCCAATGAAGAGCAAATACTTCTCCAATCAGAGCACTCAGCAGTTGCATTAGCTCAGAAAAATGTTTCAAGTTCATTTTAACATTGCAGAATACTGAAAAATGCATTAAAGCTTTGAATTGATGCTTGGCTTGGGCTTTGAAGCCAGCTTGAGATACTTAGCTCAGATACCATGATGACAAGTGTAGTTTAAAATACCTAGAAAGAGATGAGATGTGCGGGCAGAACCTTCTAATGTTGCTTGAATTTGGCTTCTCATCACCTTGGCTATAGAAGGCTCAAGAGGAAAGAATGAATTTTCTTTCTACTAAATAGACTGTACTCCAGTAAAACTTTCAGATGCTGTTAAGGTTATTGCATAGCCCCCCAGGATATGAATGGCATGTGTTAGTATACCTACATCGAGGTATGCAGTCCCTTTCACGTATGACATGCCTCCTAGCATGTGGGTGTGCACACACGTACGCATATCATTTAACATATATAAATCACATTTTAGCAGTTCTTCCAGCTATAAAACTCTTCGGCAAATTACAGTGTTGGTAAAAGTGAACTGCTCTGGGACACCCTTTGTAATTTTTTCTCTGTGTGTTCAGGGAGAAGGAGAGGGTATATTACCATCCAAGAGCAGTGATTCATTATGGATTAATAAATTTAGTTGCCTGAAATGCAGGTTTCTGTCCCCAAGCAAGTCAACCCATCTGCAGTTCCTACTCCCTTTCCAATCAATGGAGTTTAGAGCAGGAAAATTCTTACAGAAAACCCTGTAAAAGTCTTTTTGCTAAAGGCAACAGAGGGAGCACAGGCACCATTACACTATGGAGCACAACTGTGACGCAGGGAAAGAAGAGGGATCAGACGGTTCTCAGCCATCCTCGGGAGGGTGAGGGTCCCAGCCCATGTTAGAAAATTAAAATTGCTTAAGGAACATTCTCCGGGACACATGCCAGCTGGCACACAGTGACATTATTTCCTATTATTAAGCTCTTCTATTTTCCCAAACAAGGTATTTTCATCAATACTGCTTGCTGGGCATGATCTTTGACCTGTACTAACTCCTGGCTGATGACTGAGAAGCGCACAAGGGATTAAGTTTTGGCATGGGCTATTCTAACAGCACAAGGGCATTGAAGGTGATGCCTGGGACTCTTTGCAGGACTGTTTAATTTACTAATAAATGTATATGCTCAGTGTTTAATTCTTTTGTTGATGATGGGATTTGACCCCACATCAGCCATCCAGCAAAGGCATCTGTACCCCCGCAAGCCACAAGGGATAAGAGTTGTCTATACTTTTTGTGTTCCTCCTGCTCCATTTTATCCCCCTTATGCTGGGAGAGGAACCTCACAGCCCTCCCATACGCTGGATCCAGAGCAAGTATGTATGCATGTGGCAAATGAGAATCTCTCTCCCTTTAAAAACCGGTGTCTTGAGAAATGAGGCTCAACAAAGCTGCTGCAGAAAAGCGAAGCAAAACTGAAACGTTTGCTTCTGCATCTGTATCAACACTCAGCTTTAATGCAACAGCAAAAAGTCCACTCTCCCACACTGACTACGATTATATTTTAATTTGTCCTGACTCAGCTGTGACCTGCTCTGGCTTAATGTGAAGTTAGTGTGGTGAAAAATCGATAAAGCCATATGAGAGTGGCTTTTGCCTGTTTTGTTTTGTTTTTTTTTTTTTTTTTCCAGGGAATTCATTAACTCCTAACACTGCTGCCTTCCACCTGAAACACCTCTAATCTACTATCACTCCTGATAGCTTTTCTCATAATAACTGTGTCCTGTTCGCTCTGTGGCTCTTTGATCACCAGCAGTTTGGGAGAGGTCCTCTAATTCTTTGATCTTTTTCATTTCAAGCAATTTTTTAAATGGTAATTCTTTTTGGTAGGCGATCTCTCTAGTCCAGCATCCTCTGTCTAACCTAGTGATTTACAGGAAGATGGAAGGAACCCAGCTGAGGGATAAAACATCTTGTGATAAAGTTTTCTCTACATACCTGTATTTACAATCTGCATCATACGACAAACCTGGAGCCCCTTACAGAGTGATTAGATACTTTTAAAGCTCATCTGCAGTACTTCTGGCTGTCCTAGCAGACTGTTTTAATGCCTAGATGTGTTTTTGTTTAAACTTCTAATGCCAATCAAACCTGCTGCAGTGATTTCCACAGCGATTTCTGTCGCATCCATTAATGGAGAGAGGAACTATCAGCCCATTAGCTGGGGGAAAAGGCGTTCTAGGAGGAAAAGGAGGTAACAAATTTATATAAAAAAAGAGGCATTAGATGCTTTAGAGGAGGAGGGGAGAATTTGCTAAGAATTTATCACTAAGCTCTTAGTTACCAAATTATTTATCTGTGCCTCATTTTCCCTGTCTGTAAAACAAGATAATTGTGCAAGCTTTTTAAAAGTTTTGAGACTTGGGTATGAATAATCTCATTAAAAATCTAGACAGCACACTAATTATTGCTACTATGAAATAAGACGCACATCATATACCAGCAAGAAGCAGAACTTAAAATAGAAGAGTCAGAATTCCGAGAAATTTTTCTGAGTCTTCCTCAGAAACCTTGTTTTGTATAATTGTATTTTAATATCTATTTCTGTTTTAATTTTTACAAAACCTGTTTTTAAAACATTGTCGTTTCCTACAAAACAGAATTTTGATGCCTCAACCTAGTCTAATAATAACACTTGCATTACTCTGAGTGGGGATATGGGGATAACTATTCTAATAAATAGAAGGTACTGTGTCATTCCAGTGATAGGGGCCAGAAAAATATTTAAAACAAACAGACTTTTATAACAGTGTGATGTTGCTGAATTTAGCTCTTCTTATGCTCCCAATGCACAGAGGCCTAGATTCAACCCACCTGGTTTTAAGCACTGAGATGAAGTACCTAGATTATGGGGCTATTCAGCTTCCATCAATGAATGATGAGTGCCTTCCAGGGACAATTCAGCTCATCGGTGGCCTGACTTGCCATCTGGAGGTCCCTGTTTCTCATTATTGGTGTCAGCAGGACTAGAGTAAGTGCTGGTGGTAAGAGCCTACATTTGGACATGATGGGTGTAAACTTCTTCTTGGTTAAAAACATCACTGAGATACGACTCAGCTGCTCTCTAACTTACAAATAACAGTACAGCCATGTGTTGATAGCCACACAGGCTTCTTACGGGCTGAAGTTGGTCTTGGTAATATTTTGCCTTGGCTTCCTAGCAGATGGGTCATTAATGTGATTGATACTCATATCACACCATCAGAGCTAACTTAGCTGGGCTATTAAAATTAATTGCTGGTCAGGATGAGCCAGAAACAATTAGCAAGAGACACTGATTGTGTCAGAGGGGATTTATCCTTCTATCAGCTCAAAAACATCATGGCTTTCAACTCTTCTGGCACCTTGGTTGACAGGCAGCCAAACTGAAGCCTGGGCAAAGAACTTAGAGGCAATTCAGCATAATAATAAAGTCAGATGAGCAAACTGGTTAAATCTGTCCGCATTTGTTTAGTAAATTTTCTCTTTCACTAGATTGGGCTGCAGAAAACTTAAGAAACCACTGTTAAACAGAAGTGTGAGATGCAAAAGGGATTGTTTGGGAATATTCAGGTAATATCTCAGAAGAGTGACCTCAGGATGTGATCTGATGAGCTAGTAGACAGTAACTGGGAAAAAAAATTGCAATTTCTTCTTCCAGAAAAGATTAAGTGCTACCAGAAAAAGGGAATTTCCTGATGGAATTTTTCCAAACCAGTGGTGGGTCCGACACTGCAGTATCACAGATTTTGGTGATGGAATGACAATTTTTCCCAGTTGAATACAACATTAGAACCCTGAACAATTGCAGGTGTTACAGGATTACATTATCGTTCTGCCACCACATTACCGCTAAATTCAATCTGGGGCTGTTACATTTTGGCAGTATTTGAACTTTGCTGCACTTCACAGTAAAACCAGGAAGAATTGCTAATTTGACCTCTAGAGTACATTCATCTGCCATTAGAGGTGGATGATCTTTCGTACACGAAAGATGTCCCATGGAGGCATATAAGAACCTAGAAATAACATTGGTACACTGTATCCGGCGCCCTGCTGGCAGCGACTGCCATGTCTCCAAATCTTTTTTTAAATAAATGAGATTCTTCTATGATATAAAATGTTTGCTTCTGTTTCTCCAAATGGAAAGCTGTTCTAATCAGTTACAACCTCCTTCTAGTTTCTCTCCTGCATTAATGCACCGCTCATTTATGTCTAGTTGTTCTTTCACCTGTAATGTCCTTTAGTCCAAATAGTTCTCATTGCTTTGCATTGCCCTCACAAGTGTATTCATAAATAGCAGTCAATTCAATCCCAGCCGTTGCTTTGTTCAGCTGCATGAACTCAGCTCACGTAGTCATCTCATTAGGTCAGAGAGGTTCTCCTTCCCCTGAAAATCCTCATAGTCTTTGTTGCATGAGGTCATGGTGGAATTTGTTCTTTGTGAACAGAGGTGATTGGAGCTGCACATGATGTTCTATGTAAAATAGTACTTGAGACTTGAATAATATAATTCATACTTTATTTCCTTCCAAAATATCAGTGACTACTTCCCAGGGCTGCATTTGTCACATGAATATGGTTAACTGTGAGTAACTACAGTGGAGACATCTATCTTGGCACAAGTTATTCTGTACTCCCTTGACTCAATAGAAAGTGAGTCAATAAAGCCAGTGTTGTTTAAGGAGCTATTTATTCTTCTCAACTAGAAGACGACACCAGAATTTGGTTAGATGATTCATGTTATTGACTCTGTTAATACAAGGAGCCAGTCTTTATTGACTAAAAACGGATTTTGGGGTGATTAGCCTCTGATCACTTGGGTTGCAGACAGTGACTGTTAAATGAGAGAGATGTCACCCCACTGAGTTTGATTAACATCCTCAGAACTTTCTTCTCTATCATTTCCAGCTGACTAACTCCCTCCCTAGAGCACACGTTCTTGCTACTGGTCCTTGCAGTTTATGTAGTTAAATTTCATCTCATTTTGAATATTTTTATCTTCAAAGTCATTTGTTTCTCTCTTTGTGATAGCTTGTTCTTTCTTGCTAGGGAAAATACCTTGTAAATTTGTGTATTGAACTGAAGACTCTCCTGCTTTTTGCATCATCATGATTAACGAAAAAAAAAGGCAAATTCAATTCCAGGACTGATTTTTGGGTGAATTCACTAATAACCCTTTTCCAGCCTGATGCTTCTCTGAAAATCCTATTTTTCTTTCATTCTTCCTTCCACCCCCCTACCTTTTCCACTACTTTTATTAGTCTTCATCTCCTAGGAAAATATGGGTAAGAGCAGCAAAGTGGAAGACCTCTCTTTCTTAGTAGCAATACTTTTTTACACCGTCTTACATTGCTCGGGGAGCTACACTGAAAAACTCAGAGTTTACACTGCAGTTGTGACATTCCAAAGCAGGTTTTGCTCTATTTTTCTCTGATCCTTTTCATCCACTTTTTTTTATTCACTTCCTCACTGTCATAGTGAAGTCCAGAAGGGACAATACTGTATTCTGGCCTGGAGCACTTTGACCTGTAATGGGTTGGAGAACAGATGAAATGAGAATGATCACAGAATAACAGGTTATCTGAGGCTGGAAGGGAACACTGGAGGTCTGCTCCAACAATCTGCTCAAAGTATGACTGATCTTGAAGGCAGTTGCAGCTTCAAAGTCAGACAAGGTTACTCAGGAGTCCAATCAAAATTTAAATTTACTACAAGTATGGAGATCTCATGACCTGTCTGGGCATCTTCTTCAACTTTTGCCCACCCTTATGTTGATTTTTTCCCCACTTAATATCAAATCAGAATTTTCTCATTGGAACTTCTGTCTGTGACTGCTTGTCCCTTTGCTTTACACCACTGAGAAGATAGCTATAGTCAGTGAATGATGGTTTCTCCTAAGCTCGGCATGTATTAATACAGTATGTACTGGTCTAGAATGGCAGAGCCAGATCCTTTTGGAGGAAGGGGTTTTACAGACTGATGAGCCAAGCTCCTAAATTGAACACATATTCATCAACTTCTTGGTCTGGATAAAAGGCTTCATGTTCATCTCACAGTCCTGATGCTGCTTGAATGCTTCACTTATATTGCTTTAGATCCGAAGTATTGTAATTCCCATCCGCAGCTGGCTGGATCCAAAATTGTCTGTAGTCAATAAGAGACTGTGTTGTGGTCAGCAAATGGTAATTTAGTCATGTTTTCTCACACCCTTCGTTGTAAGGAAAGATATAATAATGATGTCTAAAAAGAGAGTTAGTTCTGGGAGACACATAGCTCAGAGAGGGAAGATTCTGGATAGGCTGGGAGTTAGAACAGAATCTTATCTTTAAGTATATCATTTAATAAGAATTTGCTTTTTATCAGTATGAATTATTTCTCCTTTTAAAAATGCTGAATTAAAATGTATGTATTTTTTCTTCCTTCTGCTCTATTTTCCTTTCTTTTTTTCCCACTTCTACTTAATTTTGTTCCTAGCTAAAAGGATGCTTTAAAAACAGAAAATGAAGAGGAGAAAGCAGAAAATTACTTTGAAAACCTATTTTTAACTGAAGTTGAGAAAAGGGAATTCTGTTCGACTTTTCCTTTGCAAGAAAAAGCAAACAAGGATAGCTTCAGGACTTTCTCATGAAAACCATTTTCATCAACAGAGGCAGTGTGGTTGTCTGCAAGAGGGAGATCACCTCTCATTTCCAGTTGCACCCCTTCATGAAGTTTTCCGTATATGGTCTTTAATGCACTGTTTTGTGCTTGTGCTTCCTTGATCTTTTGAGGCATCTTTACTCTTCCAGCTCAAGGCCAAAGTCCAAACTAGGCAATTGTGAAAAAATTCAAAAAGGAGAAGAGACACTTCAGAAGGAACACAGGCTTCCATCTAATATATGGAATATATTTATTTTTTATTGTTTTGTTTACTTCTCTGCTGTTCTTTCTAATTAGAATACCAATTGATTTTCCATTGTCAAGAATAACTAGGTTCCAATCAGCAGGGTCTGGAATATGAAGCAGACTTAATTTTTTTATATGGAACCCATAACAATGTTAATATTAAAATGTCATCAGTCTCGCTGAGATACATAATGAGCATGAAATGAACATTTTTTTTTTATCCCCCTCTTTTTGTAGATCCAATTTAAATTACAAATGTTCTTGATAAAAAATTGCACAGACTAATTCGGATATCACAGACAATTATTTCCAGTTTCGTGAGGAAGAAAAACACTCCAAAAGACAAAAAAAAAAATTGGAAAGGACTTCCAAACTGAGTGCAATGGTTCTGAAGCATTCCTGATCCTCATGGGTCCACCAAGAGGTGCAGTTTAAAAAAGTTTAATCCTTCTCCCATTGAAATGGCTTCTCTCTCTGGGGAGCAAATCCAGATTGATTCTTCTTTATCAATTTCTCCTCTGAATATGTATATTCTAGAACAAGACAGCCTTTTTTCCAGTGAACTTAAAACCATTTCAGAGGCTCATTTGTCATATGACTTGTTTACTATGGAACAGTAGCATCTGCAAAGTATGTTAATTAAGAGTGTTTTTTCCACTTTAAATTAACAACCTGACTCTATCTAAATGAACTCTGATGTGCAGACTCTGTATGCTGTGAATGAACTTTACTGTGTGTTTCCTAATGTAAAGGGATGCATTTTATACCAGCCTGATGGGTTTTCAAAAACCCATAGCAACGGGGTTACTTGAGGTCTGCTACACTGAAAATGGTATTGTCACTATACAGAGATGAAATAGTACGCCTTTTCATGTGGATATGGTTATACCTCTAGAGAAGTACTTATATCCATACAGATAATGCCTGAAAAGCAGGGAGAAAATCAGAACAAGTGGCTAATAAACTAGTCTGAATGTTTTCCTACAGTCTCTCTGCAATATGCATTGTGCATTAAAGAATGTCCAACTGTAGTAATTATACCTGTAATTATAGTAGGTCTTAGATGTTAATTTCTTCATGGCAGGGTCTATCTTTTTATTAGCTGATCATATAAATTCATTTATACATGCTTATTATCTATCACTCAGAACAATAAGGGCACTGATTCATAGCTATCTACTGCAGTAAATAAAAGCTATTAAGAGACTTTGGAGTTGTAGTCCCAGATCATCCAAAGGATGTAACAATTAATGGAAAATCGGGATAAGTGGGATAGTAGTTTTCTGCTGCTTCGTGTCCTTGGTGTGTTCCTCCTCCCTTGCAGCCTTCAGTTTGCTTTTAAAGGGAGGCTGGATATATAGCTCGGGGTCACCTAAGGTGGGATTTGTCTCATCTAACTGCAGCTGTTGATAGTGTGGGGGTTTCAATCTAACACTCCTTTTTCTTGCCAGCAGAGAGTGATTTCGGAAAGCTAGTGGAGATCAGGACATGTCTCAGCCAACTAACAGCAGACACACATCTGAAATGCCATCAGCTCTCTGGTCAGCAGTTGGCGTGGCTCCAGTCTGGTGTTGAGAGCCCAGACTGGATAGAGGCTCTCTACAGCAAAAGTATGCGCATTTACCATTCCCATTTTATTTTCCATGACACATTGACCAGTACAAGACTCTGGACGTAGAAAAGAACAGGAATAACCATAAAGATTTGATCCTTTAGTTATCCAAGGACATCACCAAGTCTCTTTTATACTGGTGTCTCAGGCACTGGAGAGCAGAATTGATAGCACTGGCAAAAAGGGAACAGAAAGAGGCATCAAGATCTGATCAGGCAGAGAGGTAAGGCTAATAGATATCCCTTGAAAGCGTCTGCCAGGTAGAGACAGCTCATTCCCGTCATTCATTGAGTGGGCTGCCATCTTCCACCCACGCTACTGTGTCATTATGTCTTCTTGTTGGAGGATGACGTTTTTGTGCATTTCAAGTTCTTATTTAACCAGCTTGTGTCTCTCTGTATCTGAAAGGAAAACACAACTTTCTTCTCCTTGTTTTGCCTTGGAGCTTCCCAGCAGAAAATAGATTTGAAGTTGACTTCCAGTGTAGATCAGGAAATGGGAAAACCTCTCTGCAACTGTTCCTCTATAAGTTAATATAGTCTCTATCAATCCTGTCCCAAATAATTATTTATAATGGACTTCTGAAAAGATTCATTTTTGGCCCTTCACTATCAAATATTTTCCCCTGGTTAGTTGCCAGGAATAAAATATAACTATCAAATTTTATACATGTCACTAAGCTTGGGGAAAACTAAGTAAGAAGAATAGGATTGTCAGTATGGTGACACATGGATCATTTGTTAAACTGTGTTCAGACAAACAGTGTATATTTCAATGAGGTCAAAATTTACATACATCTAAGAGCAAAAAGGGCAGATCAGTCGTCCATCAGGGGCTGACACCAACCTACAGATTAACATACGCAGACACCAAGCTGGGTGGGAGTGTTGATCTGCTTGAGGGTAGGAAGGCTCTGCAGAGGGATCTGGACAGGCTGGGTCGATGGGCCGAGGGCAACTGTATGAGGTTCAACAAGGCCAAGTGCCGGGTCCTGCGCTTTGGTCACAACACCGCCATGCAATGCTACAGGCTTGGGGAAGAGTGGCTGGAAAGCTGCCCAGTGGAAAAAGATCTGGGGGTGTTGGTTGACAGCCAGCTGAAAATGAGCCGGCAGTGTGCCCAGGCGGCCAAGAAAGCCAACAGCATCCTGGCCTGTATCAGAAATTGTGTGGCCAGCAGGATTAGGGCAGTGATCATCCCTTTGTACTCTGCGCTGGTGAGGCCGCACCTCGAATGCTGTGTTCAGTTTTGGGCCCTCACTCCAAGAAGGACATTGAGCTGCTGGAGGGTGTCCAATGACGAGCAACAAAGCTGGTGAAGGGCCTGGAGAAAAAGTCTGATGGGGAGCGGCTGAGGGAGCTGGGGTTGTTTAGTCTGGAGAAGAGGCGGCTGTGGGGAGACCTTATTGCCTTCTACAACTACCAGAAAGGAGGTTGTAGTGAGGTGGGCGTTGGCATCTTCTGTCCGATAACTAGCGATAGGACAGGAAGAAATGGCCTCAAGTTATGCCAGGGGAGGTTCAGGTTGGATATTAGGAAGAATTTCTTCGCTGTAAGAGACGTAGAATCATAGAATCATAGAATCTTCATGGTTGGAAGAGACCTCAAAGATTATCAAGTCCAACCGTCTACCCAAAACCACCATGCCCACTAAACCCACTAAAACATGTCTTGAAGCACCATGTCTAAACATTTTTTGAACACCTGGCCACACTATTTCTGATACAGACCAGGATGCTGTTGGTCTTCTTGGCCACCTGTGCAAGTCATTAAGCGTTAGAACAGGCTCCCCCGGGAGATGGTGGACTCACCATCCCTGGAGGGGTTCCCCAGGGAGGTGATGGACTCACCATCCCTGGCAGTGTTCAAAAATGTTTAGATATAGCTCTTCAAGACATAGTTTAGTGGGTTTAGTGGGCATGGTGACATTGGGTAGATGGTTGGACTTCATGATCTTTGAGGTCTTTTCCAACCATAATGATTCTATGATTCTATATAGAGTGGATTGATTCTATAAAGCAGTAACTCTGAGAAAGACTCATGGCAGATAAACAGCCAAATATGAGCTCCAAGTTCAATGCAGGAGCCAAAAAGGACTAATGTGATTCTTTGAGGCATGAGCATGGATCCTCAGTCTGGCCAAGACTGTGTTAATTCTGCATTTGTCACTGGTGAGATTATGGCCTGTGTTACAGTGGAAAGCTCATAAATTGGAGTAGGTTCAGAGAAAGGCTATGAGAGTCATTAAAGGATTGGATTTGGCTTAAAATGAAAAGAACAGAGCCTACTTATCAGAGAGAAGGTCAAGAAATTGTTTGATCACAGTCTGTAAAAATTTACATCAGGAACAAACAATTCAGCCTAGCCAACACAGGTATGACAGCATCGATCTGGAAACTGAAGCTAGATAAATTCAAAGAGATCTGATTCAAGTTTCTTTTTAGTATTAAATATAATCAATGAACATAATTCTTTTAAGGGTTACTGAGCAAAATTTGTTATTGTCAATTTCTAAATCAGGACAGGAAGGACCTTAGAACTGTGCGAGAATACAAAAAATTGGTGACTCCAGTAAATCTTCTGGATACTAGACTGGCAGAAAAAAATATGCATTGGAACACAGTGAACTTTGCCTACTCCTGTGGGAGCTTGTTCTGTGTCCTGAAATGTAGGATTAGATGCACATTATAAATTTTTCAGACTTTTCTCTTCTGATCCCCAGAATAAACCAAGACAGAGGATTTTATCCACCGGATCCAACAATTCCTGGATGTCCTGGAGAACACTGTTAGAAAGGCAAAACAATATTAAAGGTAGAATGTCCTTCAGTCAAGGATACTCTATGGCTTCTGATAGACTATTGCCATATCTAGTTATCTAAACTGCTAAAACGATTACAACTTCCAGTCTTCAGATCTTGAGAGTCATTTAAAATCATGCCCTGACTCCAGCAGTAGTGAAGCCTAGAGTATTGAAGCAAAATCCAAGGCATGTGTAATACTGCCTAGTCACTAAATAACCACCTCGAAGTTCTTTAGTGCCATGTAAAGGAGACAGAAGGAAGGCAGGTGCCACACACCACTGAGAAATGATCGTTACCAAACCTAGGTTATTTCTGATGACTTTGATGTGCTACTATAATGTAAAGGTGGTGATGGGATTCACCATCAGGCTTGTGGTGATAAGTATGTTTATCTACAAGGACATGCAGGAGTGTTGGAGACACTGTTAAAGGATGTGAGCTGTGGTACAGTTACTTCTGTTCAGAGCGCTGAAAAGAAACCTGCAATCCCAAAGGCAATGGGCTGGATCCTGAGGTGACAGGTCTGTCCGACGGTAAAGCTTTATTTACTGAAAGTAAAAATTACTTGAATCCTTGCAATGCACAAGCTTATATCTCTTCTACAATCAGACTTTTGTTCATTAACTCTTCCTAATAACATTCAAGATGTCTGCCATTGTAATGTCCAAATAATTTCTTCTTAAATCTCTACTTAAATCAAAATTTCTTCCTGTTTAGCTTTCTGTTCAGCATCAGGGTGAAAAAATAGCTAAAGCATCTCCAAATTTTCAAGCATGGTTCACTTGTGCCCTGGCAGGCAAGAGGGCAAACCCCATCCTGGGGTGCATCAAACACAGTAGAACCAGCCGGTCAAAAGAGGGGATTATCCTGCTGTATTCAGCATTGGTGTGGCCTCACCTTTAACACTGTGTGCAGTTCTGGGTCCCACAATTTAAGAGGGATGTGAAGGTCCTTGAATGCATCCGGAGGAGGGCAACAAAGCTGGCAGAAGGGCTGGAAGGTATGTCCTATGAGGAACAGCTGAGGACTTTGGAGAAAAGGAGGCTGACGGGTGACCTTGTTGCTCTCTGCAGCTTCCTGAGGAGGGGACGTGGAGAGGGAGGTGCTGAGCTCTTCTCCCTGGGATCCAGTAACAGAATACATGGGAATGGTTCAAAGCTGCACCAGGGGAGGTTTAGACTGGACATTAAGAATCATTTCTCTACCGAGAGAGTGGTCAAATGGTGAAACAGGCTTCCTAGAGAGGTGATTGATGTCCCATGTCTTTCAGCATTTGGACAATGCCCTTAACAACATGCCTTAACTGTTGGTCAGCCTTGAATTGGTCAGGCAGTTGGACTAGACGATTGTTGTAGGTTCCTTCCAACTGAAATACTCCTCCTCCTCTTCTCTTCTCTTCTCTTCTCTTCTCTCTTCTCTTCCTCCTTTTCTACTCGTCAAGAAACAAGTTTCCTTCCCTACTCAAATTAAAATCTACTGTTTTGAAGCCTGATTCCTCTGACTGTAGTTGATAAAATGCATGTGGCATCCAACAGAAAACAAATTTGATCATCTAAACATTTTTTAATGAAGACTGCTGAACGTAACACATCATGGTTTCATTTAATCACAGAAACAGATGCATATCTTGGTTTTTCTTCTTGCCTTTCCAGTCACTAGCACAGAATTAAGCAAGGCTGTAGGTGAGAACAAACTTGATAGTCACTTCTAGCTTCTGCCTAACATAATCTCTTTTCTCTTCTCTCTTCTCTTCTCTTCTCTTCTCTTCTCTTCTCTTCTCTTCTCTTCTCTTCTCTTCTCTTCTCTTCTCTTCTCTTCTCTTCTCTTCTCTTCTCTTCTCTTCTCTTCTCTTCTCTTCTCTTCTCTTCTCTTCTCTTCTCTTCTCTTCTCTTCTCTTCTCTTCTCTTCTCTTCTCTTCTCTTCTCTTCTCTTCTGGGCCCTCAAATGTCAGTTGGAGGACATTTCATCCAACGAAGGAGGGAAGAGAGAGAAAGAATTGGAAATCATTCTTCAGGCCTCTTACCAAGGACCTCCCAACCCTACCACAATTTGCAGCTCAGAAGGAAAAACATGCCATCACTTCTGTTATTTTAAAGTGATACAGTAGAGTGGAAAGTGATTCAAAATGCTGAAGTGCCTCCAGCAGCATTAGAAATGCTCTATTGATAGAGTGATCAGTCAACACATTGCCAGCATGATGGCCACTGATAGAGTGAGCCAATTAAAATTATATGTATTCAAATGAAGTCAGAAATTAAAATAGGA
>NW_009608719.1:0-8642 GCF_000690535.1 Cariama cristata
CCAGAAATGTCTGAAGGAACAAAGAGCTTCCTATTATTCAGACAAATGAACATCCAGAGAAACATTTGTCAGTCCATTAGGCTAATGAACTGGACTGAATCCCCAAAGTCTTTGTCCAGCTTCCACTGGGATTTTTTGGGATGACATCATTGGGAGCATTGCCGGGATCCTACTACATATCACCTGGAAATTGTTTTGGACAGTTTGCTCTCTTTCAGTACACGACCTGAGTTTAAAGCAGAAGCGAGATCAAAAAGGACCTAAAGGGAATTCACTACTTCCTACTCCTTTCCCTTCAACAGCATTGTCATAAAGGTTCAACTCATTTCGAAACCGAAGTACCTAACACCAAAAGTAATTGCCAGCTTTTACTCGAGTAAAAACAAAACCTATTAAAAACTCACACACATAAACCATAACCTCTGTTCACCAATGCCCAAAATAGCAATGTCTGCTGATTCCATGTTTTCTTCCATTAATCACCACAGCCACCATAAACTGTACGGATAGTCTCACATCCAAATCCTCTCTTACTCTGCAGAAGCTTGACATTTGAATTTCATTTCCTGTACTTTTCTGTAGGAAATAGGAAAAATAATTAGAGGCATCACTGCTATGCACATGAACAGTCATGATCTGATAGACTGAAATGTGTAGTTCATCCAGGGAAGCACAGGGCCTCTCACCGGTAGATGTAAATTAGGATGACAGAAAGAACTAGTGCATGTGAAATGGTAACAGGGATGCATAAAAAAGTTAAGTCGGCTTACGTTAGATCTGAGATAAACTTATTAGGCATTTTAAGTATTTTCCCTATTTAATAGGTAATGCTTCTTTTCATTCTCAAGGTTCTACAAAAGTGTACTGGCTTCTGAAAAAGACAAAGTTAAATATGTATAACCCCGATAGAGCACAGGAGACTGGCACCTGATCTGCACTTAAATATGAGCGTTACTGAAGACATGAGAGCGGTGTTGGAGAAAACATCAAAATTACCTCCTGAACACACCAAGGGTCAGTGCTGTCGAGATAGAGGTGCACAGAGATACAAATCTGAATGGAAGCAACACACTCTGAAGCAGAGGAGAGTCCTTCCTGTGAAGTGGTCCTGAATACATTTGTCCTGCATAGTGACTAAACGCCTGATTGCAAAAGCCAGCAAAGCATCTACCAAGTAATTAGCTGGACATTTCTGTCTTCTCTAGTGTAACTTATTTAGAATATCTGTTTTTCCTTTCACACTCCTATCTTCAAAAACATTTGTACATTTTGCATTTTGTAAATGAACTTTATCTCCTTTAACAATAACCAGGCTTGAATACAGGTGGTTTTTCAGATTCCTGACCTACACCAAAGCACTGAAAATTGCAAACATGATGGCTTTTTTACGCAGTGCTATGGACCAGGCCCTTCCTCAGGCACAGATCACAGCAAGAACCAGGAGAAGGAGGTGTCCTTTGGTGTTCAACAAGAGCTGGGGAAGATCTCTGGTACGTGCCAAGTCAGCAGGTGGAACACCTGTGATACCCAACGATTGTCATAACAAAGGCCCTCACTAATCTAATGCATTCCATAAATAGGACCTGACAACAAAAGAAAACACTTCAGGGAGAAGGAGGAGTTCAGACTGAGTTCATATTAACAGAGAAGCAGCCTTGTAATAAGCAGCAAGCGGTGGTTCAAGATGTTGTGACCTTAAATAGTCTCATGCCTTCGTCATCTGAGGGAGGCCTCATCACTTGGGCAGAACTGAAGATATCAGAGCAAGTGAACATCTTATGTTCTAGTAAGCACAAAGGTAACAATATTTACTACCAAAAAGCCACAAATGGAATCCAATTAATGAAGCCTATCTCCTATTTTAGATCATGACATATCTAAAAAGACTAAGACTCAAATATACTCACAGCATAATATATATTTAATGTAGTCATCTTTTTTGTGTATCGATGACATTAAAACAAATTCAACCTTTATTTAATTACTCGCAACAATTGGCACATTCTTTATAACAAATAACTATGTTTTGGAAAAAATCCTGGATTTATCACTTTGATCCTCAAGCTGCTAACACTTAGGATGTACTCAACTAATAAGTGCCTGCAAAACTGACAGGCGTGTTGTTTATATAAAGCTCATCAAATTGCTTCTGTTCTCCAGACGGATGGCTTAAGTCACTACAGTACAAATCTCAAAGAGTATAACTGTGAGCAGAATCTGCTGTCTTACAGATTAACTCTGAATCCCTTAAAGGCAAACTAATACTGTTGAAATACATTTGTAAGGCATGAGCAGAATACTTGCAGGAGACGTTACTGCGTTGTCCACGCTAGTTTACAGCAATGGTCAAGAACTCTTCTGTCATGATGCACGGGATGAGTGGTCTGTCTGTTATCAAGCAAATATTCAAAGCAACAGACTAATAATTTATACATATAATTAATCTTTACTAAAAATTCATTACACTAATTAAGCTTTACTTTATCCAGATAGTGGCATTGTTTGACAAAAGCAGAGAGTGGAAGGAGGAAAGAAATTTAATCAAACCAGTTCTGCTGCTGCTTCTTTAATTTAAGCAGGAAAAAAATAAACTAATGATGAGGTTGTGTTTCTGAAAGAAGTGAGGCATGAAACATCCCACTGTTACACAAACTGCCCACTCTCCTGTTATTCGCCCAGCTAGCTGGATACAGAGACCAGTTTGCAGAGAGAAAACTGCCAGCTAATGTCGAGGTTCAGTCCTGTGCGAGGTGGGACCGGCACTTTGACAAACACCATCTCCCACTTCTCAGAACCCTGAAATAGTTTGGGGCCAAGGGCCCATGGAGAGAAGCTTAGTAAGAGAGACTAAATTTTAGCTGATATTCTGTTTTCTTTTAGCATTTGCCAAGTATCATGACTGCATTGTTCATTATCAATAGACAATTAACCAGTTGTAATCGACTGTAATACAAGCCTCAGTTTAGCATGTAATTAGACTGACATTGCAACAGTAACCGTTTGCTCTGGCACTCCTGATACAGATAAAAAAAGAATTCTTGAATTTCTGTGGCAGTTGTACTGATCAGGCCGTAAACACTCTCTTCTGCTGGTTATTCTTGTACAATAGGTGAACAAACAGCAATTGAGAACTGATAAATTGTGTAATTCTTTTTAGGCATGCCCAGTCGACAAAAGAAAAAACAACAACACATATGCTGAATGACTAACTCCTCAAGTGTCTCCAGGTCACCTGGCTTCCTTAGGCTTCTGTCAAGCCTGTCATTTCCAGTAAAACAGTGCTGTCAGTAAGTGACTCAAATACTACATTAACTATTCATGCTGGGATAAAATTCCTAGGTCATATGTAGCACAAAGTTGTTTAATCATCTGAGTTCTATGACCAGAAAAGCAAAAAAAGGCCTTTCAGAAACTAAAATATTTGAAGGTTACAGAAATAATGTTATTGTGCACAAAAAATGTGCTACACTTAAAAGAAGAGAGGTAGACTTTCCTGTCCTGACACATCAGCAGTTCAATCACCAGAAAGATCAAAAGTAGCTATTTGCTCAAAGTAACTGGCTGCTCCTATAAAATGTTCACACATCGGTGATCTTGCCATTCCTACACCTCCAACTCTCGAAAACTCAGCAGTTGACCTGGCGACCCATCAGGACAGCTGAAGAATGGATTATTGCCTGCATATATAATATCCAATCATGGCCTAAAATATTCAGTGCACACAAAAGTGATTTAAAAATATTTTATTTGGTCAGCAGCAAACATCTTCTTGGAATATAAATGGTGCCTACAGCTTTGTGTAATCTTATAAGTACAGTATTGCTTTTGCTCAGAAATGAAGTGTTGTAGTGGTAGACTAAAGGATTTGTCATTCTCCAGTGTTTCACTTTTATGAACCTCAGAAAGGTTCCCAGCAGTCGAGCTTCTTATCAACCAGCTGCAGAAATCTACCGCTTCATTTTAAAACTCATGGTTGTCCTGTGCCTCAAAGTTTCTTGCAGCAATCCAAGATTACAGTTCATTATAATAAGGGCCAGCATTCAACCGGCCAAGAATAGCAACCTAAGTACATAGGGGTTTTAAGTAATTACCTACAAAGCAAAGGACAAAGTTCTTTGTGTAGCTGGGAATAAAAGGTTTTGAAGAAGAAGAGCGGGGGGAGAATATTAAACTGTTTGCTTATGCGATGTGTACAGCTTTTTAGGTAAAAAGACATGTGACTAAAGAAGGCATATTTATTGCAACGGGCAAAAAAGGTTTTGCAGAAGACGAGTCGGGGAGAATATTAAACTGTTTGCTTATGTGATGTGTACAGCTTTTTAGGTAAAAAGACACGTGACTAAAGAAGGCATATTTATTGCAACGGGCAAAACCAGAATGGAGAAGGGATGAAAAATTCAACACAGTGGATAAACGCTTGCCACGATGCCACTGACCACTAAGAGCACACAGACTTCTAACGTAATTCTCTTCTCATGCTGTTTGAGAAAAGAAAAAAAAGTAAGCATAATGGGGAAAAATGCTTCTGAAAAATTTACTTGCAATGGGAATAAATGTTGTTTTTCAGTGACAGATGGTCAGTCCACATACCTACGGCAGGACTGCTGCAACACCAGGTTAACGTTAAATGAGACTTTCCGAATTTTAGGCAATTGTGTAAGTCATTACCCTCAAGGGAAAATATATTTAATAATTCAGACGTTAATCTCCCTACAACGTTTAAAAGGAAGTCTCAAGCTGCAAGGATCACGTTTGAAAGCTGTTACAACTTCGTCCTGAACAGAATTATGGAGGCAGTCAGTTGCCAGCCTTCAATATATGAAACAATTCTTATTCAGTACATTTTTTCCCAATTTAGCAGATATTTAAAAAAAAAACAAAAAACAAAAAACAAAAAAACAACAAAACCACAACAGCTCGCTCAGTCTACCACTGAAACTGCAGGCCAGGGTCATTCTTCTCTAGATTTACTAGTCTCAGGTGCCTGGGTTTTGCATTACAGACTGTCCAATTCCTTATTATGCTGGGGGCCTCGCAACAACGCACCGAGCTCAGCTTCCATGAAATTCAGGCATGGGCCATTTGACGCATGTTATACAGAAAGAGATAGCTCCCCTGAAGTAAGTGTCTGTGTAAAAACTTGTTACTTCTTCTAATCTTGCAATTATCCTTCAGTATCTCCTCTCTTCCCCTCTCTCACAACATCACAAGATTAAATACAAGTTTAAAACCACTGAGGTTTTTGTCAGCTCTCTTACATTGTTCAATAATTTTTCTCCCAGTCCAGTAATTGTTTTTCCACTTGCCAGTAGGATGCTTGACATTATTTATTCCTAAAGACTCCAGTTTTCCTTACTGCATGGAATTAGTCATGGGGGTATTGAATGCCTTTCTTTTTTCAGCAAAAACAAAACACTCCTCTGCTTAATTAATTCCATTAGGTCTTTGATTTATATAAAAATAATTAACAGTAGAAGCTGATGCATAAAAAAACCCCAAAACATTCCCCATTCCAAGTCAAGGGGCATGCAAAAACTTCGACATGGAAGTGTTCTTATGCCCACGAAAATAAATTTTCATACAGTCATCTGTATGCAGACTATACTATTAAAGGCTAATACCACAACAGCGCAAGTAGAGGGACAAGGTGGAATAAAACTCTGCAGCAGCCCGATGGCTGCAGGCATACAAACCGTACTAGATACTATCACTATGGAGGAAAGGCAATGAACATTTTAGCTCTTTTTTGTCTGCCACTAGATGCTCACAGACTATCACATATTTTTCTTTAGTTTTTAGACCTTGTGGTTTTCACTCGTACAGTTTTAGATTTCTATGTTTAACGATTTTATGAACTATTAACATACTACGCAAGTGAGTGTTCAGAATGAACAGGACTGACAGAAATGACAAGCTCTGCTATCAGTTGTTCACTGTTGTCCTTTCTAAGGAGCCTTATGAGAATTCACTCTTCCCTGATCCCCTGTAATTAGCTCAGCCTGGTTTGGATGCAAGCAAATGCAAGAGAAACATCAGAGGAGCTACAAATTCAGGATGTGGCAGCTCGGCACTGAAAATTAGTCCCCTTCCTCCAATGAGGGCAACGGTAACCACTTCAGAAAATCCTTCGCTCCTTCACTTCAGGTTTTTGCATGTGCTCTTGTCTCCATACAGTACTAATCAGGTGAAGTGCAGGCTCAGTGATATGAATAACCACCTCTTTTATAGTATTTTTCAGATTGGAAACCAATCAGGAAACCAGCAGTCCCAGTTTGACTGATCTGGACAGCCTGCCCAATACGGACTTGAAATATCCAGATTGCTACTGGGCAGTTCATGTTAACATTCAGTAATCATGATATATGGTCACTTCTACCATTTTTTCCCCCCTTCGATTTCTACTCTCAAAAACTGTACATTTTTTCTTGTTGTAAATTTAAGATGCTGAAAAAACCATTTTTTAAAAGAGATGAAAATGCAGAAACGCATTGTGTAAGAGGTAGTCAAAGCTTTACTATGTGACAGTGAGGTGCCTAGGAAATGACCGTATGTGTAAGAGACTCATAGGGACTTATCATATCCTCACTCTTCTTGAAATACACTTACTGGTGTCAAAATTATGTATTAGTCAAGGTCAGGGAATGCCTCGTCTAATTTTAGCTATAACTGCGGTAAGGGCAAGTATGTAACAGGAGAATTAGCTGCTCTCTTGAGATCTGTGACCTGCACAAAATCTTGAGCATTATGCACGCTAGAGACCAAACATTTGGGGACAAAATCAGAAATAAAAGAAGGAAATTTAATTAAGACAGAGTAGGAATCTGCACACCAAGGAAGATGAAAAAGTTGAGCTAAAGCTGTAGCTTTATGCAGAAAACTTCCCTGAAAGAAAGTTTAAGCTGAGAAAACAGTTAATTTCTTGAACTGGGAAAATATAACGCCATGGCTGTGGGTTCCCCTCTTACAGAAATGAAAAGTTCTTTGAAAACTTGGAACCAGTCAGCAGCTCTGGGTAGTTTGCAACCTTTATCACCATAAAACCAAGCTTATTAGGACTAAATGTCTTCCGGCAAAGAGCAAATGCAAAACTTTTCATTTCTCTCTAGCCTGTATGATATTGGTGCTTTTTCCTCTTAAAACTAGGACTTGATCAAAAAAAATTGTGCCTGCGGGAAACTGCAGAGTTGCACAGAGTGGATTTCAGGCAGGCATCCATTCTCATCACAGCGGGCTCAGTCAGGGCTGGGCTCCAGAACTACAGCATCAACACAAAAGGACAATTAGATCATAAATTTAATTAAGAATCTCTATATGCTTCTTACGTGTGCTGATAGCATCTTATGTGTTCCAAAGAGCGAAATGCGGTGTTTTGCCCCTCAAAAGCAAGAGTAACCTGTGAGGAGACTAGTAAGCTAACTCATAGGGAAGTGTTGAGCAAACACAGATCAGCTCTTTAGCTGGCTCCCTGCCAAGCCAAGCATTTCTTTTTCTCTTCTAGTGGGAGACACCTCAATGGTCTATGAATTCAAAACATGAAAGAAAAATGCAGTATAACAAACATATTTTCTGCAAAAATCTCATGATGAAGGACTACCTACATTCATGTGTCTTAAGAAGACCAACCCCTAATTTATAGTGCGGTGTTGTTACCAGTACGTAACAGTGCAGCCTACCAATAAAAGCGTTTCACTGGGAAGTTTATAATAAGCATTTGTACTTCATGTATGATGACAACAATCACTCCTGACGGGAACTGTCCCAGGGCAAAAGAGGTACTGCCACAGCTGAAGAGAAAGCGAAATTCACAATTGTAATTTTTTCTGTTTCTGTATTGTACACTGAGAGAAAGTTGCACAATTATTTGTGCACTCACAATAGACAGTCTTTTTTTTGTTATTTTTTCCCCACAGAGTTGGCAGAGAAAACAAAAATTAACCTATGTATTTCTAGGAAATACTGAGAGAGTTGCTATGGTCTAAAAATCTATTTCAGTAGTAAGAAACAGTAATTCAAGAAAATTTCACTAATTAGGAAACTGATGCCAAACATGTAAGATCCAACTACGGGCGCAAGATCCTACAGCATTTCACTTCAAAGAAACACAGAAATCCTGATGATGCAAGTCTAACTTCCTTTCTAGTTTTGCTACAGAGATCATTTTGGTTTATTTCTTTTAAATTAGAAAAGAAGGAAAATAATCTTTGGAGCTTACAGTCATGGATGAGAGAATAGGTCTTACTGACCTGACAAGCAGTAAACTAAAAGGCAAAAATATCCCAATTAACACGATTTGACTTTAATAAATAGCTTCCTCTGAGCACTGATTTCACCATGAAATCTCCCATAATAATAAAAGAATAGTGAGAAACGCAGTATTTTTGTTCTGAGTCAGTACAAAAATAGCTCTCCTAGAGAATTCAGTAGTTTATAATTCCATTTTTCAGGATTGATTCTTTCACCTTTCCACACAAAACAGCATATTCATTCTCAGTTAAAAGTAAATCTCTTCGCATTTTAGCTGAACAATCGTGGATGATTGCCAAGAGCAAAAAAGAGATGGGACACCAACATTGCAACTCCACTTTGCACAGCAGTAACCTCCTATCAGTAGAAAACTGACAGTTGTAGTTAAGCAGGGAAAG
>NW_009608719.1:8673-10921 GCF_000690535.1 Cariama cristata
GCAGCACCACTATAGACGTGAGTGACCTGGCTGCGATTTGTCATAAAGACGTACGCATTTTAACGTGGTTTTGAATGTGTGCTAGACTTAGCAGGAAGAGTGGTAGATCACTGGGCTGCTGTGAATTTGGCACGTGTTAGCAACTAAAAGAGCCTTTGTAAACAGTACTGAATTTTGCTATTTGTTTAATGACTTGGCAATGAAGTAGACCTCCAGAGGAAATTCATTTTCTTCAATGTAAGACTAAAACATCCCCGCAAATATTTAGGAAATAAGTTCATTGAAAGCTGCTCACTTTGCTTCTACAGCTTCTGCCTAGAGCCATCCTTCCATCCTATGCGTTTCATTGCTCATAGCACTCAGGTGAATAAAAGCAGTATTAGAACAGGTGTAACTGGCAGGATGCAGCTTCAGACCTCTTGGGGTGATACCTATCATACCCAGAATTTGTCTCATTCTTATGACGTCTGGCGAGATATTGCCGCCTTCTCACAAAAAAAAAAATGGTGATTTCTTTATAAGGTTGGAAGAGCAGAAGTCAATCGTTTCACAGCACCCAACATAAGAAACCCAGGAAAAATATTTTTAATGCTCAGGAATTAGAATGAAGACAGAAGGTCAAACTCCCCTGTAGAGCAGGCACAATCTCCGTAACATTTGTTCCTTCTCAGCACCACTTAATCCCCAGAAATACACAGCGTGTATGTGAGGAAAAGGAAACAAGCACACAATTCCCTCTTTTTTCTCCTCGTCTTCCAGAAAGACACTCCTTTTCCTTCAGTACAAATTATATCCTTTGTACACAAAAAGGAAACATAACACATACCGCCTCTTATTTATTTTTGAACATGAGACTAGAATGCCATTAAAAATGCTAAAGTTATTTCACATATTAAAATTAAGACAATGACTTTTCTTGCAGAAGAGACTTAGAAATATTTTTTTTAAAAAGGAGTAAATTTCTATCACACTTGTGGGTGTCACAAGTGTAATACATTTTAGAAGTTAAAATTTTCTCACTTTGTCCTGCAACGGCATTAAATTTTCATAGGCCATCAGGTGTCAAATATGAAAACTCTACAAAAATAGGAAAAGATTGCTTTCTTCAACAAATGTGAGTCAGGCCATCCTAATCCTTTCAGATCTAGAAAGTCTTTTTGAATTTCTAGTTCTAAATATATAGAAAGCCATACATAGAGTTATTCTGCTGGCGGGGCTGGATGTCTCTGTGTTTCTTTTGGCAAAAGAGCACACTGTCCACAGCCCGGAGACAGGAGTGCAGTTTAGGCTGTATCACTAGTTGAGTTATCCAAAGATCTTGGCAAGGTCTTCAGTAAAGCAAAACATGAAGAACTAGCACTTCAATGCTATTTAAAAAAAAACAGAGGAGAAGGGAAGAGTACATAAAATTATTTCAACATGTCCTAACACAACATATCAATCTGCAAAATGCCACGCATCTCTTCATATTTCACCATTAAATCATCTCACTTAAAGTCCATGTTCAATGTCTTTTCAAATTTATTCTCTCCCAGCTTTCATTTGTCTTGAATGTAACTGATAAGGCATCTAGCCGTTCCACTCACACACCACAAACAAAAAGCCTCTTTACATGGTAACGTAAGCTTGCAAGTCTTCAAGTCTTGTTTGACTTGACAAATCTTGCAAAAGAAGTCTCTCTAGTTCAGAAATGGTAGCACCAACTTGGAATGAACTTGTGTGTGTTTTCACATATCACCGAAAGATTTAGTTATCCACAAAGGGTGTATCCATAACCTCATTAACTTGATCCAGCTAAGGAAGAGCCTAGCATTCCCTCCTCCTTCATCTCCAGCAGTAGTGAGAAAGCTCTGAGCACAAAATCTGAAGAACATTTTTACATTGAGAACTCTGACATTGTTGTGGCATATTTCAGCAATATTTAACATTTTCTTTCTAAAATGCAAATTACTAGTCTGTGCTGACTAACTACATACTTGAAAGTTTTCTCACACGGACAGAAAATAACTGTTCTCTTTATTTCCTTTAACACAGAAACTCCCAGCACTATGGTAGATAGAAAAGGTTGCAAGACTGACCCGTATATTTCTCTCTCCAAGTCCCTTGCTCTTCTTGCATTTTGTTTATTCTTTGAGGCACGAGTACAACGGTTCCCAGCTTTGAGTCCAAAAAGCCACTGCCAGCTCCAAAACTTCCTTCCAGAACGTGGAGGTGACCACCTGGGACCTGCACGCTCCCACATGCTGCC
>NW_009608719.1:10939-12952 GCF_000690535.1 Cariama cristata
AGCTCTGCAGACCATCTGCTGTGGCTTCAGAAGGAGACAAGTGCCTGGCTTGGAAAATGGCCAGATCTCATTTTCTGCTGAGCCATCCCCGAAAGTCCTTTGACTACAGCATGTGTAGCAACTGTGTTTACGATTTTACACCAGCCAAGCAGTCTGAGCAGCAAGGTGTCAGATATAGACAACACAAAATATTTCTCTCTCTGTTTTCTGTCCCAGAAGCCCTCCCAAGGGCCATGGGATACCAGCTGCTCCATGCCAGAAAGGGATTTTCCTAAACAGGCTCTCAGGGCACATGAAGTATTCCCAGTCACCTACCCAGCCAATTTCATTAGGATGCTCTGAGGACTGCCAGATATCCCTCAAGGCACGTTAACCTCGTACTCAGAAGAGGAACCAATATACAGCGTCTTAAAATCACACTGCCACCGATCAAGTGCCTAAATGCCAAAATTCAATTCATTTGGGTACTAAGCAGAAGGTATTAAAAAAAAAAAAAAAGCTTGCTAACTATGTCAAACTCAAACTGCTTCGAGCTTGTATTCACTTCCTTGCATTTCGTAATCTACCCTGTCAACTCTGGGTTTCCTTCATTTAAAAGCTCGAGCACGCTATTTTAACCACTACGAAGCTGCTTGCTGCCCCTTGCAAGACACAAAGCCCACTCCGTGGGTTGCCGTCCCTCGGCCTGGCAGGCATCAGGGAGCAGGTGAGCATCAAGAGCCCCGGACCAGAGCTTGCTTTGAAGATTGCTAATGGTGACAATTGCCGTCGCAGCTGGATGCAAGTTTTGTGTTGCTGAAGAATGCTGGGAGAAAACAAGATTATGTGTGTAGCTATCCAGGAAAGCCCCAAAAGGTAATGACTTTGTACAGTCTATGGAAAAGAAAGATCTTAGTTTTCCTCATGAATATGACATGGGACTTTAACAGCCAGGCATTTGTCACTTTGATATGTGCATGGTCTCCAGAGCTGTCTAGCTGACAAAACCACATCCATTAAAATACATTCTAAATAAAAAGAGACACAACAGCACATTATTCTTAAGGCTGCTATGTGTCAGACAGATTTACAATAGAAATGTAATCCAGTCCCAGGCATACCTGTGACTCCCCATTAGCAAATCGGAATAATGGGGATCACGTTACTATATAATAAGAATTCAGCAATACCTTGTATCATTTTACATTCTCCTGCATGTGTTGCACTATCAGAATTTCTTCAGAAGAATGTAATTTGGTTTTTCATTATAGATAATTGGAATGTGTTTTATCTCAATGCAATGTCCAGTCAAATGAAACACAGGAGGACATTAAAAAAAAAAGAAATCAAAGCACCTAATAGGTTTTCCTTTCGCCGCTGGTGGACATACCCTGCATTTGGTTTTTTCTACATCACTGTCTTTATATATGCAATTTGAAAATAGCTCAGGCAGTGCTCACTCATAGTTTTTATTGGGTACAGTATGCCCTGGAGTGACAGATGAAGGCAACTCATCAATAAAAATTACAAAAAATAATATGAATGACAATGTCACCACACCGTACTGTGCTTCTCCAAAGAAACACATCTCCCAGAAAAGAAATAAGCACAGTTCAAATGTCGAAATTATTCAAGCCATTTCAGTGAGATTTCATCTGGCTTTATTTATCACAAAGCACACCTCTTCCTTAGAGTGACAGACGAAGGCAACTCATCAATAAAAATTACAAAAAATAATATGAATGACAATGTCACCACACCGTACTGTGCTTCTCCAAAGAAACACATCTCCCAGAAAAGAAATAAGCACAGTTCAAATGTCGAAATTATTCAAGCCATTTCAGTGAGATTTCATCTGGCTTTATTTATCACAAAGCACACCTCTTCCTTCCCCGCAAGCCTCTTCCTGGCAAGATCTCATTTTACTCTTCTGTCTAAAACAAAAATGCTTCAAGGATAAAGACATGCAGTTCCTTACCTCCACAGACACAGGCCACGGAACTAACCCCCTTAGTTAAATTTGGTTCCACATAC
>NW_009608719.1:12983-56812 GCF_000690535.1 Cariama cristata
GTTCAGCATAAGGTATCTTTACCTAATTTGTTAAATCAAACCAGTTCTGGAACATTTGCGGTATCAGAGACTACCTTCCCATCCTGTCTTTTATTGAAAAGTCACTGAGGAATATTAGAAACACATTCAGACGAGCAGCGTAGGCTAAACCAGAGGCCAAATCTTTCTTTAATGTGAGAAGAGGTAATGCCACCAACTTTAGAAAGTAAAGGAAAACATCAAAAACAAAGCACATGCTACCAACTACTCCTTTTGTTACTTTTTTTAGATAGAAGATATTGCTTACGAGCAACATAGTTTTGGGTTAACTATGGTCAATACAGAGACTCAACACCCGGTACAGCATTTCATTCACTGAAACAAGAGGTTTCTCTAGAAGAACTAGGTCAAGCAGGTCCAAGGATGCAGGGCTCACCTGGAGTTTCAGATAGCATAAGTGAAAGGCAATAAGGTAAGGTGTTCCCTCTCCCAATACTGGCTACTGCACACGTGGCTGAGTACTGTTTTCTTTTAGTGCCATCTTGCCCTGCTTTGCAGCAGTAGCCCTGGTGCTTACCTCCAGCATGTAAGGAAGACGACGACTAGACAAAGGGCGGTGTGCCCCAGTATCATCTTCTCCTTGAACATTACATGAGCTCTACAACCTCTCAGTCCTCCTATATTTCTTACTTTGAGAGCATCGCTTCATTGCCTTAAGAGAAATTTTGCCCTCTACACCTCCACTAAATACTATTAAAGACAACAATAGCACAAACACTAAGAAGTGATAGCCGTGCTCTTGTCACAAGTTCTGTACAAACCTTGATTGTACTGATCCAATGACTCATAGAGCCCTTGAGTTGGCTTTCTTAATGGCTTGGATTGCTACAACTCTTCTGCTTCAGAGCACAAATGACATTGTCCAAACACCACCTACTTCAACACACCTAAGACTCTCTACCCTGTAAAGAAGTAAGTTAAACCAAAGCATTCTTTTTTACTGGACGTGAAGTTATTATCAGCATCTGAAAACAGACTGACTTACAACACACCACCACTTCTTATCCTTATTGTGTTTTGCAATTGCCGATTAATTCTTTCAGAAAAAAAAAGGCACTTCCCACTGTGATTGAAGGAGGAAATTCGGTAATGCTGAAACCTTCTTCCTGTGATTAACTTGAGTTCGGGTACGTAAAAGGAGAACAGCAGACATTCAAATGCCAGAAAAAATTTAAACGGCAATTAGCAAGTCAGTATTAAGATGCGACGTCCATCCCCACTCTAATTAGGCTAGAAATAATGTTAAGTATTTTTCTCCTTCTATAAAAAGCTACAGCTGTGCAAGATCTCAAGTGAGCTTCTTCACCAACATTCTTTCCAAAAACGTTGGTGAAGCAAGATTTGCTTGTCAATAGCACTCATAATAACTTTCCTACAACATAATAAAACATGGGCAATCGCCAAAATGACTACTAACACTTCCACAGGGTAGGAGGAAACACATAATGCTGATGTTAGTGGAAAGTCAAGAGATAAAAACATGGTACTAAAGAATCACTCTTACAAAATGTACAACTGAGGAAATACTGACATTTATATTTCACAGTTATATCATGTTTTCCGTAACAAAGCACCCAATAAACCACTGTGTAGTATAAACACTGCATCCAAAACTAGAACTAACTCAAAGTCAGGTCTTGGATGTGTTGGCCAGACCCAGGGGTGGAGAGGAGAGTGAGTGACAACATCCCCTCCAAACAGGGAGAACAGTTTATTAAAAGAAGGAATTTGTGCAAGCTATTGTGATTAAAATCTCTGTTGTGGCTACAGGGTGTTTATAAAGCTATTAGAAACCAGGTAAAGATGAAAAGCCATGTTAAAGCCAGAAAACTGGGTTCTTTCACTAAAGACACTCACTAAATCACCATTAGTTGCTACAGATTCTCTCTAGTTTGAAATCCTCTGGATCAACTAGCGATGAAACCTGTAACGGAAGTTTATCTTTCCTGAATCAGACTACAAATGCCTCTCTTAACTCACTTCCCCGTTCAATGCTTTGACATTTTACTATAGTCACAATGGCTTACAGACAGAGGCAAGATAAGGTTTGTACATAAATAGTATTGTCTATATTAGACCAAGTGATGTAACTGGAAGGACAACAGAGGCTTTTGGGCACGGAAGACCTTTGTAAACCAGGGATAGGAACACTTCTCTTGTATATTCTTCATGCATTCTTTAACTTTGTGAACTATCTGCACTTCCAGAGAGTTCATAGAAGTCCAGTCTACACTCCAACCCTTGCATTCTGACTCCTAAGAAAAAGATCTGTACTCCCGTTCAGTTCTCAGTACTGCCCAGCTACCACTTTCAAACGTTCTGCACCATAAGTTTCTTGTCTTTAAACATATCAAGCCTACTAACAGTTTTCTCTGGGCCCAGGATCACTGCCATAAAGCCCAAGTGGTATGTGACATCTAATGCTAAATTCTATAGATTTGTGTTCAAGAATAGTGGAAGAAAACTGACAATCCACGTCCTACTCGCAGTGGCACTCTGCATCTTGCTCAGAAGAAATGCATGTCTTTCCACCTTCCAATTAGGAAAACCAGGAATTTGTGGCTCAAGCAGAAAAATTTAGCTGAGAAATACCTAGCTATGAGTCACTATTTAAAAAGAGAAACTCAGTAAGGCAGTAGCACTGGAAGTCAGCGAGGTGTGGGAAATCACATGGGGAGATTAACCAAAGAGACACCTCTTTCACAACACCTTTCCTACCTCTGTCTGTTGTCTTGTACCTTTTAAATGAGAACACAGTTTTTTCTTTTACGAGATTATGGCAAATACACAGAAAAATTTACACTAGATACTCAAAGATTTAAATAGAAGAATAAAATAATAAAAAGAGCCAGAAAAAACTGTCAGGACAAAAAGAGAGTTTAAAAAGACAGCTTTCATTGGCACTTTCTGCACATTTTTAAACTTTACTCAGCTGAGAACAACTCGGTAGGACATGGGGAGATTTTTTTATTGTATATGTCAAATGTCTTGAACAAGATCTTGAGTCTTGGCCTCTACACCATACGCCTCTACAACTAATAATTATTATAACAATCTGTTATTAATAAGCATTAGGTAGCCCCACGTTTTAAAATCTCCAAGATGCAACACAGGTGAGGGATGAAGCTGGGCCATAAAGAAAAGAAATACTGAACAAGTGCGATAAGAAAATTCTTACATACTTTTGAGTTGATTTATTGCACTGAAAGACTGGGGGAAAAATGGGTTAAGCTTAGATATATGTAGTGCTTATATCAATGTCAGCATGCTCAGTGGATTTCTTAGGCAAGTTCCTGAAAATAGTTTGGTAAAAAGAAGTGAGTGACCTAAGTGTGCATTTTGTTGTTTTAACAATAGCAGATATTTATATTTTATACCACTTACCACTGTCATTGCGAAAGAAGACTTTGAAATAAGGTGAAATTGAAATAGCATTTCTGAGGAATGAAATTGCAGATGAAACCTACACTGTTAAATGGAGAGGGGAGCATTCAATACATTCTTGATTATAGCTGGAAATGTCAGAGAATAAAAGAAAAAAATGTTCAAAGTGTATATACGTACACCTTTGCATATGGTTTCTTTTTACTCTTATGATGCATCATACTAAATTTTTTTATACCTAATCAAGCTTCTGTGTGCAGTCTAGTTGGACAGCATGCTCTCCAGTAATGTAGTGAGATAGGTTACATAAACAGAACTCAAAGACAAATCAGATAAAAATTAATGTCCTCAAACAATACTGTATGACTTTAATCGGGGGGAGTGTAAACATACATGGAATTGGGGTTTTTTTTACCTTTTTAGGAAAAAATACAGGCAAATATTAGGTGAGTAAATATAAATAACGTACTCTAACTTGTAAATGAGTACCAATGCCCCAGATTCTAAAAACATGTAATGGTGTCTACAGTACATCTATATATATATATATGTATGTATTTATATAAAAGGATAAAATTCTCAGAATTTTTTCTATGTCAAATTCTGACAGAAAAATTCATGTTTCTTTTCAAGACGTGGCGTTTTTAGAAGTTTATGTTTTTCTTTTGGCTATATGCAAATATACTCCAAAACATCAGGACATGAGGCAGCATTAACCCAGTACAGAACTAAGAAATACATTCTGTGCTGTGGATGCTTTGACAGTCTTGGTAAGTTTGGTAAGTAGTTTCACAACTTCTGGAGGGAAACAGCATTGAATTACAACTCCATGACGAACATATCACTGGTGGCAATGACAGATAAATATTTTTGTTGCCAGCTATAAGCATAGTCAACATAAACAATTAAATATTCCAGGGCTGCTATTTATTTACACACAAATAGGAAGATTGTTTTAAAATAACAGACAGTAAGCTACTCTATTTTAAAAATTGTTATGAAAAGTGAAGGAGAAAAAGTGAAGGTCATGTTTTGTATTGCAGCTAACAAGAAAGAATCGGTTCTTTTATTATGAGTGGAAAGGATTTAAAAACAAGTATTACAAGCAGTATAAAATACCATCCTCTAACTGATACCAAAACTATTTCTTGTACGTTCCTAGCAAATCTTTTGACTGTTATAAACAAAGAAGGTTCCCAATGACTTTGAAAGTGGTTAATATCAGGCACATCAGAAAAACTTATTTTCTTCTTTCCCAAAAAGAAGGAAATTTTCGAGGTACAGAGGCCGTTGTTCTCCCACTGAATACTTAATGACAACACACCTATCTATTAGAAAAACATCATCATAGACCTGGTTTGATTTTCAGTTCACATACAGCACACTATTATGCAAAACACAGAGCAGTAATGTGAAGACCATCTCTAACTACACAAAATCATTTGATTCACATAGAGGAGAATGTCGGGTTTTGCACAAGGCCATACCAAGGATGCATTGCAAGAATGCATTTGTTTTGTCCTGGAGTATGAGAGAGAAGGTATTTTTAGCTTAAGCAACTTGGCTTGAACTTTTTTCTCCCCTCAGTAGCTCAATTCCATGCAGAGCTATTCATGTTCAAAAATAACTGTTTCATATTCTGGGAAGCTATTTTCAGGATGTATTGTTTCGCTATTCGACCATACTGATGATATGTAGGAAGTTCAGCAGAGAAAATGGGAAACTGAGGCTGGAGGGAAGGTGGAAAACGGATGTTAGTATTTCAAACTAAATCTGCCATGATTCTTCACACCCATACTCCTGGCATGCAGTAAAGTTGAGCCCACACTTTCTCTTAGCCACAAGAAATATTGTTGCCTCTGCTATTGCTTACCATACCCTCCAAGATCTCCTACGACATCTGCTCATGTAAATGCTCCTGAGCCCGGATTTTGTCAAAGTGATACAGGATAAAGAAATCCATCCATAAGTACTGTTTATGCGTACCCAGGTCAGGCTTGGGATGCAACAGGCACACGTGCAGCTGAGGGAGGACTAACCTCTTTGATGAGCAGAGACGGATGAGCAGCTCTGACCAGCAGTGTCCTCCTCCCTGCTGCAACCACTCTATTCCCCTCGGGCCTCAGCCTTTTGCCGGCACCGTTTCCAAACCAGGGCTTGGCAGAAGGATGCAATAAGGATCAATCATGTCATCGCTCATACAAGAAGGACAATGCCAATGTCACATTCATATGGACACAGGGTTTCTCTCCGTATTCAAAAGCCAAGATGCTGTGCCAAGATATTTAGAAACTTAAGCCTGTTAATTGGGGTAAGTAGGGATATTTTTGCTCACTGGCCCAGCGCTGACATTAATGGAGTTATGATCCTCTCCGTCATTGTAGGGGGCTCAGCTTATCCTTAGTGACTCTTCCTTCTGAAGCTTTTTGCCAGGTACTTTGAGAAGGGATTAGTTTAGTTTTCCCCATGAGCAGTTTCCAAAACATTATTGGAACGTGTTTCTAGAAGACTAAAGCATGAGTTATTGGTGATTTCTCATCAGCCTCTGCATTCTGGAAGTACAGTTCAAGGTGCTGTTTTGATTTGCAATATATGTGTCAAAGACAGGGCATTATTTTTGCCTATCATGATCCCTAAAAACAAGAATTAAGCACTCTAAACCAGCACAATATTTACAGTAATCTAAAACTTCTGGGAATCAGACACAAGTCTCTTCAGCTTGAGGTGAATTCACAAAACCTATCTGGGTTCCAAAGACAGCAAAATAACACTGCAGAGGTTATAGAAAGATGTTGATTCTTCTCCATACAAAAATATAACACTTGTTACTTCTGTTCTTTACCAAAAAAAACCAAAAACCGTAATACTTGTTAGCTTTTAGGTATTCTTCATATAATTCTATTACTAAAAGCCTAGTGCCATAAATAAAAAATCGTTTAAATAAAGATCCTACAAAATATGGTTTCCCTGAAAGGAAGCAGCAACAAGAAGAGCAAGTGAATCTTTTCCAATGCTCAGTTTGCATTACAAGCTATAGTAACAGTACCCTCTCACATTTCCTCCCAAGTGTTAGTATAACGTGTATCTGCAGCTAGCTCTGGGTTGCAGCAGGCCTTGGAATGGAGAAGAGTGCACAAGTTTAGGACAGGAGCTGAACAACACTGTATCAAATTGAAATATTTAAGCAGACAAAACAGTGGGCATAAACCATTCAAATTAAAGGTAAAAAAGATCCTACTGAGGCTGTTAGCCCTGTCATTGCAGATATTGTATTTGTGATATTTAATGATCACAAATAGCCAAACCCTTTTATTACCTCCCATCCTTAATGTAAAAAATCCAAAACCAAACCTCACTGCTTAGCATCATTTATGCAATTTGTTCACTACCATTCCTCTCTCCCTAAGTCACCTATATCTAAAATGCAAGACTCAATCTTTTTCAATAATCATCCTGATCTTCTTTCCTGTTAACGTTCAGATATTGACTGAAGCTAATCTAACTGTGACATCTCACAAGGTAGCAACGCAGAACATGGGGAATACTTACACTACAAACGTCATTAAAAAAGATGGCAATATTCACAGTCATTAGCTTGGTATTTGTCTGAGCAAACAAAAAACCTGCTTACAATACACAAAGACATCCTTGTCTTCCATAATTTGTTCCTAGGCTGGGGTACAGCAGAGGAGCCTGCTAAGACCTAGAACTGCTAGGATTAAAAAGACAGCCAGGATCACTTACATGAAGCAACCCACTAACACACCAAAAGGGATGAGTATGGGCCTTTGCTAGGAGGAAGTCACCTACTCACCGTATTTGTAAAGTAATCCAAGAATAAGAAAGCAAATGTTAGCTCAATACCACCTTGATGCATTGGTCTCTCTTTTCTGTCAGCAAGGCCACGAGTACCAGGGGATTCCCTCGTTCCCCAAAAGCTTCCCACAGCTACAGCCAAAGCCAGCCCAAATCCCGCTATTACAGAACTCGCTGCAGTATAGGGATACTGTCGTGGATTGTAGCACGCCGTAGAAGCGACAGTAGTCTAGACTTTTAACTTACTCCTCTTGGCCGTTTGCTCCTGGAACATCCTCGTTCCAGAAGAGGCAGAATCTCCTTGTTTTCTTCTGACAAAACTACTGAAGATTTGCTGCTGTGTCTTTTTGCTACCAGCCATTCCAAAGTAACATTTTTTTGACTATTTTAGAATATTGTACTTAAATATTCACTGACATTTGCTTTGAAACTCTAGGTTCTTTCACCTGCCTAATTAATGCAGTATATCATACACAGGGGAAATTAAACTTCTGGTGCTCTTTTTATTGTCAGCTGTAAACATATAAGTTCAAATTGTACCACTCTTTTGTAAATTTTTAGTATGCCATACCAGACTGTTAAATGAGTTGGACAGAAACTGTTTCCAAGAGAATAATTCTACTGTTTTAAAAATCACAGATCACATTGCGCAGCTGGTAAAGAAAAAAAAAATCCTGTAGTTGTTTCAGTGTTTCCAGCTATTACCTCATACCTTCCACCTCAATCTGAACAGCTGAGGAATTACCCCGTTCTTGTACCCTACAGTGCCTGGTATAGCACAGGTTAAGAGGGTGGTGTTACACATTTAAGCGACCTTTTTCAGTGAACACCCCAGGTGTCCAACACTACAAGGAGAATCATTCTATGGAATGAAGCAGTATTGCATACACTTCTCAAAATCCGATCTAGGCAAAGTATTATTTGCTTTTTAAAATTAAAAAAAAAAAAAAAAACAAACACAACGAAACTACTTCAGCAAGTCATGGCAGTTCTCCTGTGCTCCTTAGCATTCTTAGTAGTTCTGCTTTGAATTGCCCTCATTTCCCTTTATCCTTGGGGTTTGCGTTTGTGCAGCTGTTCACCCCGAAATTACTTTTGCTAAAAAATCATTTGTGCTTACATGAGTTTCTCCCCAAATTCTCAGAGGCTCCTCAGCATCCTTACGTTTTACTCTCCTGCCTCAGTGCACTCTCTTTTTTCCTAGACCTAGGTCTGTTAGAGAAGTACCAGCAAACCTCCGCATGCTGCACTATCCCAGAAAAGCATTTGCCAGGACGACATCTCCTCCGCGCAGGGCCCTCCATGCTGTTTCCGACCTGGTTCCTGGGCTGAGCTGGGGCAGTCTGCTCTGCTGTACCGGGACTGGCTGTTAAGTTCACAGAGGTACCAACCTTTCTTCCTGATTAGGGATCAGGTACATGTTTCTTTCCTGACTCTACTGTCCATGTTTAGCTTCCAGCGGTAATGCCAAACATCATGCCTTCAGAAAGCTGGCACACATCTCATTTGCTAGATTTTATGTTAATACTCATTCGCTACGTGGTGTCAGCGGCAATCACTGGTATATTCTCAACCTTACGTGATGGCACATTTTTGTAAGATTATCTGCTCAGCAAATTTCCCTTACTCAACAAATGGCAAAGTAGTGTGCTATGAAAAATCAACTTTAATCAACACAATGGCTTCTAGGTAGACAGTAAATACAAGACAAGAAAACAAATAACTTGTATCCTTTTTGCCAACATTTTTTCCCGTTAATGAAATAAAAAAATTAAGCTATAAAAAAATCTGAATAAACAATCTGCCTTAGAAAAAAAAATCGAGCAGAACATTGGAAACAAAGATCAAATCCTTGATTTACATACACTACTAGAATATTTTCCAAAGGCATTCAGGACACCGTACCATGAAAAATCAAAAGACAGAAGATATTGACGGTAAAGGTGGTGATACGCTCATGAGCTAACCCTGAACCCTGGCATATAATCCATACTCAAATATCACCAAAGTCTAGGTATTTCTTGTTATATCGTTCTCTGAATAATTCTTGTGGAATTTTCTAGTATAAAAGTACACACTCCTCAGGTTTCTCACAGCAAAAAGAATAATCCACCTATCTGTGGAGTGGTTGAACAAGATCGGTCCTATTAAAATGTTAATTTATCAGTTACGTATACAACAGAAGACAAGACAAACAGACATTTAAAATTTGATTACTGTTATATCCACTCTGAGCAGAGCTGGCTGCAAAATCCCCTGCTATGCTTCAATTTAAAAGAAAATGTTTTAGACCTTAAAATAGATTTGCTATGGTAGGCTATTGGATCTTAAATATGAATGTAAATATATCTACTTCCAAATATGTGAACCAGCATAAAAGGTGGCTAATGCCCCAGTTTCATTAGTACTTCACTTCCAAAAGGTAAAGCTGTTACACCAATTCAGAAGCCTTCTGAGGCAAGGACTGACAAGTATTGTTATTTTTGTAAAGCCACATTCATCAGCTGTTTACAAATGTGACATACTTCCAGAAACACACATTGCGGGAATGACTGATTTATCAACTTGTATTCAAAGTTGCTGGCCCAATGCTATGGCCTAGCATTGAATTAAACAAGTATACAAAATCATTAATTAGCTGATCACATTTCACTGGACAGCCCTCTTGATGCTTTCTGTCCCAGGGCCATGAACTACTACTGCAATCAAAACCACAAGCAAGTTTATTTGCTCAAAGCTGTTTGGTCATTTATCCAAGTCGCCTTCAGAGAGCGGGTCTCTGCCAATGCTTTGGGCAAGTGCTGCTGCTGGGCAAGTTTCTCCGGACAGGCATCTGTGCCACAGCCACCTCCACACCCCAGGAGGCTGCTGTGGTAGCACAGGAATCTCTCCAGTTACTAAATCATTGCCTTTGGCTTTGCCTGACCTCCCGAAAGGATCCAGCCACTCCTGGATCACTCTGCTGTCTAATTTGCTAGTCTCGAAACTAAGCTGATGGTTCCACATAGACAATTAGGACAAAAATGTTATCCAAAAATGGATATCCCTCACAACCGCATCAGCAATATGCAGGAATTACCGTTCCCTGGCACCTGATGGTCCTAAGGTGCGGTGACACACACAGAGTGGATGGTCTAACCCCGGGTGTCAAGGACATCTGGTCCCTTTTCTCCTTAGGCTTTTTAACCTAGCTGCAAGGATTGACACATTTTCTGATCCTCATAGTCCCAAAGTAGAGCGGTATCACTCTGCTTTCTTGCCAACATTGTGAGGAGTTGAAAACTCTTAAATCCCAAATGTTTAGGTAAGTTTAACTACATTTTTTATGGTCTCTGCTATCCTCCATATTTCACAGGCTTTTTACATACCATAAATTCACTCAACATTAATACTAATGAAATCTAGTCTTGATTTCATTATCTTTGCTAAACAGTCTTAGCATGATTTGCTAAAATACACCCTCCTAATCTTCACATAAAGGACCCCTGCTAACGACAAACATCTCTCCTTTCACGTTAATGGGGACCAGTACTACTATTATGTCGAGAGACTGTTGGTTTTTCTGACTTTATTTGCCACACCAATCATCCAACCTGAAATCTCGGTCCTGTAACTTGACAGTCCAAGGCCTCTCGGTCGATGTAGGTAACACGTCTTGTATTTGGTGCGTTGTTTCAACAAAGGATAGTGTACTCTTCAGAGGGATACATACGTCTTCCCCAAATAAGCTAAAATATTCTAGCAATTTTCTTGCACTTCCATCCATTGCCTTTCATATACCAAGTAATCCAACTAGAACATTTTGATTTACTTATTTTTACATCAGAACATTTTGATTTACTTTACACTCAGGCCTTTGGTTCTTTGGTGGACAGCAAAGGTTTTGCAGGAAGACCTAAGACCTCCACCACTCTCCTAGTCACACAAGACAGGTTGTTGAGTATCATTCATAAATAAACAAATGCAAAGACAAATCAACTTTGGATCAACCATTTCATTCACTGTACACCAAAAAAAAAAAAAAGCAAATATATACCAAAAAATACATGGACAAATAAGCATATAAGTAGTGATTAGCAACATGAGCATGAGACTATCATTTCTTAAACTGGACATAAAACAAGACTATTTGAAAGTCAAGAAAAACATAACCAAAAGCCTAAGTAACTTGAAATGTGATTTGTGCATGACACTGAGTATTCAGTGTGACATTTCAAGCACTGAAAAGAACACAATTCTTTTTAGACTGAGTGGTTATTGTAAATTCAAATAACTATTTGACCTAGAATTTATAACAATCACTCCCTGAGTAAATTCTCTGCCTTAGCCTCATGTCTTCTAACACATTTAATGGGCTCTTGTCCTTCGAGTCTTGATGATGTAGCTTCCCTGCATGATGGAATGGAGTAGGAGCCCAAAGAACAGAATTTGCTTTTATGTCTTTAATACCCAAGGTATTACAAAGCACTTTGAAAAATAATGAATTAGATGCCAGTGCTGCAGTGACCGTAGGTAACTATAAAAGTGATTACATGCCCAGCAGGAGTTCTCAAACACTGTTACAGTATAAACAAATAGAACAAAACATTACTTCGTATTTCTGGCATTTGGGCTAGGGGACATCTAGTCAGCATGTTGTATTTTTGACAAATCTTTCTCAATTGCATTGTCTATAATGTTATTTCAGCTATTTTTCTCTCCCCATCTGCACTGTCCAGTCATGTATATGCATTTACCCTCATGTGAGTGTTAGTCATCTTGGATGTCCCTCATTACTGTTCCCCAAGACACAAATGATCTTTATTATTTCTCTAGTTTTCATCAGATTCCATCCATTACTTCTGACTGGATCTGCCCCTGGTGTTTTCCTCAGTGCTTCACAGTAGATGGTTTTCCATTTGCTCTAAATGACCTTGCCATTTGGAAGCACTTTACAAATCTAGTATCGATGCTACCTGTTCCCTCAGATTTGATCAATAGAGTCTGGTGGGGCGCAGAGGGTGAACCTTTCCATTTCAAGCCTATTAATCAGCATCCAGGATAGTCTACTCTTCTTATACAATGATTCTTGATACTTTCCAAGACACTGTTCTTCAGATCGTCTCCTTTCCCTATGATTTTTTTGAGTCTCTACTTTCTTCTATATCTTTCTTGTACACTTCTGCGTTTCAGAATTAAATAGCATGTTTAAATTCTCCCCTCTGTGCAAGCCTACATCATTCCTACCTGATAAAAGCCCGTTGGTTTTTTCACTTTCAGTTATGCTACCCTTTAGCTAATGTGCATGACTAAAACTGATCCCAAAAATCCCTCCCAGTATCTCAGATCTGTGTTACCATACTTTGCAAGAAGATCCCCCAGGGTTGAAGTTCATGAAGCCCGAAGTCTGGCTGAGCAAAGAGCAGCACGGAGATGTACAAATCCTGACTGGCTAGCTGGCCAGAATCTACATACATCCCTCTAGGTTGCTGATATAATTATCTAGGGTTTCTATAGAAAGTAAGCATTTTTGAAGACATCAGCCTACTGCTGCAGTTAGTCAACAGATTCAAAAGCTATTTGGTACTGGTAGAAAGTGACTGATAGCCGGACATGAAAACGCATGCTCACTGAGTACTGTCACTGACAAGCCATTTCCTTAAATAAACAGGCTAGAACCTCTCTTTAAACAGATTCAAAAGCTATTTGGTGTTGGCAGAAAGTGACTGATAGCCAGACATGAAAACGCATGCTCACTGAGTACTGTCACTGACAAGCCATTTCCTTAAATAAACAGGCTAGAACCTCTCTTTTGTTTCAGCTTTTTGAATATAAAGGGTCACTGTATTCTTCTATGACCCTCTTTCATAAATCTGGCAATAGAAACTTGTAGTTACCAGGATTTAAGCTGATTGGGATCCCATTCACATCAGCATAAGGCTGAAATGGTGTTTTAATTGATGTAGCCTGGAACAGGATCGACCTCATAACTGATTTTTTCCGGTTTTAACCCTCAAGCATAATCTCCCCTCCTCAGATTATCTTGAAGACGACAGTTTCATGACAATCCACTCTCATAAGCCCTGGGCTATGAAGACGCCTCAGTGAAGCTAACAAAGTTCCATTGCACCAAATATGTGAGTTTTTTCACTTGGGTTTTGTTTTGTGTTGGTTTTTTGGTTTTGGTTTTCAGTTTGTTTGTTTTTAAACCAACTCCCTAAATTTTCTCTTTGTTTTTTGTGGTTAAGGGTTACAGGCCTCTTTCAACTGCAGAGCAGATAGCTTTAACTGATTGTTTTCTCAAGCATTTACAGAGAGTAACATCGTTTACCTTTTATTCAATTTTGCGTTGTTTCCCACAGTGTTTGAACCACTCTTATAAGGATGATCTCTTCTTCCAGCTGTCACACATCATTTATTCTAATGTCATATACACTTTCTTCTATTTTCTGCTTTTTCTTGGCCACAGTAACTTTATTTACCCAACGGAAGACTGAGTCTTTGCATATGCCTCTTTTTTTACTTTGTACAAGACAACCAGAGGTTCACTAATTCTGCCCTGGCAGTTCTTCATCATTCCTTCTAAATGTATTCTGCTGTGTTATATTCACACATCACCTTGACAGCCAGGCATTTGATATTCTCCCAAGCAGCACCATAATCCAGTGGTGTGGCACTCCCCAGCCAGCTGCGGGAAGGGCAAGAGCGGCATTTCACTAGGACCTAACATAATGACTTCTGGGCCATAACTAGGCAGCTGCTGGGTAGTATTAGGATTTAAGGGAATAATAATTACTATAACAACAACAGCTACCATCGCTGGCCTTCTTTAATAGGCTGTCTCAGGCTAAGGACTAAACTGCTGTTAGACCGAGACATGCCAGAAGGAGAAGACCCTCATTGCTGGTTAGAGTTACGTGAGGGGTTATAGCGCTTCCACACAACAAAACAAATTCACAAAACTAATCATCTTTTTGCAGAGCACCTACACACCTAACAGAAGAGGTACTAAAAGCCCAGGTGAAGCACATTTTCATTGCATTACGAGACTGCTCTTGTAAAGTCTCCACTTCCATAAAGAAGAGTTAAACTTTATCGTTCAAGGGTAAACTAACTGATGGTCTAACATTTGCAGCATTAGAGTACATTAGCTAGGTCTTTTACTTGTTTCCTGATTTTATTAAGTTTTATTACTAGACTGTGATAAAGTTTGCAAACGGGTAATTTTGGTGATCTACAATAAGTAATGAAATGAGAAGAAAATCATGCTAAAACAACATTAAAAGGGATAGTCATTCTTAACTGCAGAGCGTGGGAAGCCGCAAGCAAAACTCCCATTAACAGTAAATACATCAGATTTTTAAAAATTCCCTACATATTTGCTAAAATAGACTCAGTGAGATTTCCTTGTATTAGGGAGGACTATCAGAGCTCAAGTTATTTTTTCCTCCTTACTTTCCTGGGTTTACCTGCTGTTGCTTACTTTTATGGTTTTAATGTCATCAACAACAACACTATTTTAAATTTCACATGCCATGTTTATAAACCTGTGGACACCGAGAATTGCAGTGGAGAGTTTATTAGTCGATAGAAGAGTATTTAGCAATGTGTCCTGTGCCAGATCATTAAGACGACTGCTTTACAAAGCTGACCGGTGAGTAATTTTAGAAGCCAAACAGAAGTTCCTCAACTAAAGAAATCCTGAGGTACACAGAACATTCACTGTTTTAAACTGTATTATGTTCCCACAAACGTAAAATTAAGGTGACCTCTTGAAAGAATATTATTTAGGTGCTTCAGGCCTCTTAAGAAGTTAGAGGCTTTTTCTTTCAAATCTCTAACTCCTGGTGACTCCAATTATTGCAGTGTTCGCAGCGTACTAAACTTCACCAAAATGGTCAATCCTGCTCTCTAACAATCACTATCTACCATCGGCATTTTCTTTTTCCTGCGATACCTACAGTGTCACATGTATTCTCTTCATTTCCAACACCATAGCTACAAGCTAAAATGTAGGGATGATATTTTTACAAGTCTGAGTGACACCAGAGTCTCTCCAGTAGGCAATACTGAAATTTCACTAACCAGGAAAAGAGCCTAACGGTCACAAAGTAAGAGGAAACCATCAGGTCGGGGGGGGCAGGAGATGAAAGGTATACTTTCAGGTATAACAGACTGACATGGGGGCTGTTCTACTGTCTCACAATGATTCCTTAAAGAGAGACAAATGCAATTCAGCAGTTGTCATAGCAATTCAGATGGAAAGTCCCGAGCATGGGAACTTTGGGTGGGCGGCATCCAGCTGTTTCATTACCACAGAAAGGAATAGGATGAGAATGACCATGTCCCTCACAGGCATTGAGGCTGGCAAGCAGGGTAACCCTCGCAGAGGCAGGCTTCATTACTGACGGTCCCGTCACAGTCAGGCAAAGAGCTAGCAACTTGACCTCATGTATATATTTATTCACTTAAACACAATGTACCCCTTTTTCTCTCTGCTTTGAAATTATCTTAGTTTTGACATCACACGAAAGAAGAAAAATTTGGGATATCTAAATGCCTCATTCCAACGAGTTCCCCAATTCCTTCATACTCTTCAGTCACTCAGGTACTTCTGAAAACATCTTTTAGCAGCAGACTGAAACAACGATTTTCCAGCATGCCTCCGCTTTTCTTTGTTTTAATGTACAGCCACCTTAGTGCATATATTCATCTTTACTCTTCATAAAGAGCAAACTTCACCTCTGCCAGAAGCCAGAACAACTACACAAATTAAATTCCAATTGTAAGGGAGACTGCTGAGCCTTTGGCTCCGTGCTCGCCTTCCGAAGAGCAGCGACTTTCATACTAAATGAATTTCCCGATAAAACCCTGATCAGCAGACAATTATTTCAGATCTGACTCCTGACAAGGATTTTTACTGACAACAGAAGATGACAAAAAATAGTCCCTAAGCGTCATAACAAGCCATCTGTCACTGTACGCTGTTTCAGACAATTAGTTATCATGTAACATTGACTCCAATTTTCAGCATTTCATTCCTACAGAAATATTCTGACAGTTCTTCTTCCATTTTATTCATGGGCGAACAAGGTTAATATTTTCTGAAGACAAAAACTAAACTTCACTGTTTAATATTCTATATATTCATTGACACATGTCTTTTAGTCTAATACCTAGGGTTTGTGTAATACTTAGAGCCAAAAATCCCTGATTAGCTGGAACAGTCCTGAGGCTTCAGAATGAATAATGTGAGAACGAGTTTTGTTTTGTTTTCAAACTACTTTTTAAAAATTCAAAGGATGTATTTAATTAAAATGCAGAGTCTTTTCCAAAATTCCTCATAGTCCTTATTGCCAACCTACCCCATGCATATCAATTCTTGAAAAACTAACTCCCTTTCCCTAGCAACATTTTAGGGAAAAATACTTTGTGAATTAATTAGTAAGGGTGGCACACATAATAGGCAAATTTCTGGAAATTGATTTTAATTTTTACTATATACCGTACAGACCTAAATTCTCAGATTCTCCTCTGAGTTTGCTAGCTTTGTCTGTAGCCATACACAAAAATAAAGCCATAGTTCCAGAAGCTAACAAGGCCTGCACAAACACAGCCCAACTTTATCTATGTAATATTGCTTATGGACAGGAAGACTAGGTGCTATCTTTCACTTGTGTCTTTCTCAGTTTGTAGATCAGCAGAAATCATTTTATACGAAGAATATTGAACAGTTCTTGAGTAAATTCCTACCTTAGAATCCAAGGATCAGGTATTCTTCATGCTACATAAAATGCTTTAATAAATGTAAGCATTCCTCACATAGTCCACTCCACAATTGTATCACTACAGATACATGGCTGAAATCGAAACAACAAGGTTTGTGCCATAAGCAAGCTGCAGCTTAGAGGATATAAAAATTACTTTTGCTTTCAGGTAAATCACACACCTTTAGCTGTGCAGTTGTAGTCATTCTCCTCAAGAAAACTGATATATAAAAACATAATCTTACGTAAGCAGAACAAGACTGAGGAGTGCCCTCAGCACTACTGCCCCAAGTAAGGGAAATAAAATACTTTCCTCTCCCAATATAAAGAACAGAGTCCACGTGCCACCACGCCAGTCCTCCACCGGCACACATACAGTATGACGCCAACAGGAAAACTTGCAGAAGAACTAATCTCAGTATTACCCTTCCCTAGTTCTCCTCCAATGTCTCTCGGACCCAAGGATCCTCCACAGAGCACGCTACCATGATGGGGAAACCTGGCCCTTCCCTGCAGAGAGCAACTCCACAGGCTCCACACCGCCTCTTCAAAAACACAACTGCCTTCCAGTGTCTGCACCTCCAAACAGCGGGCATCTGAAACATGATTAAACCGGTCTGTGATGCTTCTTCTCAGTGTTTAAAACCAAAAGAAAATTGAACAAGCTCTTTTATGTCATGAAGACACTTGCTGCTTTGATTTTCAAAGGTTTCTCTTCTTTCACTTCATTTCTAATCTTGTGATGTGGAACTTTCATGTTTTGTGGTCACAAATTTCTTTTAAGGGTATTGCTTACAGTTCCCTTTCATCCCCAATACAGAACAGTTGTTCACATACCCTGAAAATTTTATGTTACCTGCAATGTCTGTGAATCAGAGGGTTTGGGGTTTTTTTTAAACATGAACATAGACACAACAGCAATCTCACCTGTATTTGTTATACATTTTTTTAAAAAAAATTCTCTATCACTTCTGAAAAGTTTTTGGTGCATCTAAATGAAGAGGTTCTCAGGAAGAAACCGATTGAAGTCAAAATGAATAACATTTTCTTGTTCCAGGAAAAATTACATGTAGTTTTGCTATTTCAGCAAGTAAAGGTGAAGTGAGAGAATACACATCTAGGAAACCTTACTCCTGAAAAGCACCCTCCATTTTTCTGAGCTCAAGAAAACGTTCTCAGTCCTGTTCTAACTCCTCAAGATGAGAGTTGAGATTGTAAAGAAGTGATAGATGAAAGCTGTGGAGACTACAAAGGTCCAGAACCCAGAGGATTAAAGTAGTAATTCAAGATTACAGAGGGCTTTGCATCCAAATCCCTCCAAACTTCACAGCCTTTCTGAGAGGTAGTCTGGAAGACGTGCCAGAGGAAGCTCTGTATTTCTGGAGAGATGCCAGTGAAGAAAAATACAACTTCAGGGAATTAAGTGAAATATTTTAGACAGATTTCAGCTCATTTGAAAGTTTGGCTGACTAAACTTGTGGTCTTTCCGAGCAGCAAAGAATTGACTTTCTCCTTCCTGTCCCAAGAAAACTAAGATATCAAACAATTGCTCTTACTGCAGCAGAATGAAGTACAGGGCTTAAAGAATGATTTTTTGTGGGTGTGTGGTGTGGGGTTTTTTGGGGGTTTTTGGTTGGTTGGTTGGTTGGGTTTTTTTAGAAAAAGACAGACCTCTCACTCCCATGCATTTGTCTCTCTCTCAGTGGCCTGTGCTAGCTATTGCACTGTACATCAAAAAAAAAAAAATATTCCCAATTAGAGACTTGAACATGGGCTTCCCTTTTTTTCAAGCCAGTGTTATAACCACTGGCGCTTTTAAGCCAGCCACTCTGCTAGGAAGGAATTGTAATATATACAAAATGAAACCAACAGGAGAAACAGAATCTTGAGAGCCTTCTCGCCATCCATACCATGTTACAGTGACGATTGTGTTAATTTTGTCATCTTTCAACTATGCTCGGACAGTTCCAATTAACGAATACAGGAAATAGTGGTAATAAATAATATCACGGTTTCAGATGTATGCAATTCTAAATGACAGCAGGGCCCATCAGTGGCCCTGTACCTGACGCTGTGCTACCCGAGGCAGTAGAGCCCGTCACTGCTCAGCATCTCTCTCCTGCACCATGCCCCCAGGCTGGGACGGTACCATCTGCACCAGCACTGACCCACAGGCAGCTCGTACCCATGCTCTCCACTCTCAGTCACCTCCAACAAAACCCCAAGGCACACTGAGGGGACCTGGAGTGAGGCTACTGCTCCCATAAACTAGGATGACCAGACAGAGGAGGCGTCTGCAGCGAGCTGATACTCCCCAGGAACCGGTTACTGCCACCTCACCTAGCCCTGCTGTTTCTCAATCAATCACAGAAACCTTAATGGTGAAGCGAAAGCTGTTGAGTTTGCTTAGTTTCAATAGTCAACCAATATTTTGACTTATTTCAAAAGGCTGAAAAGGTAACAAGGAAACCACGCAATGACAGAAGCACAGCCAAAACAGTAAAATATTCAGAGCCGCAGGAGGAGATTGTCTCACACTATTTGAAGCGGAGGACTCTGACCCGTGGTGATTGCGTCTTCACAGGACAGAAATCAGTACTGCCCTTTTGTTAAGATTATCTGACAAACCAAACTCAATTTGTGCTAGTTCTCAAACGGGGAAAGGTACAAATCAGAAACTTATATATTTTATGACCTTATAATCACCTCTACCAACCCTTCCACATCACAAATATTGCCTTTTTTTTTTTTTTTTTAATTTTTGCAAGAAGCCACATTCAACTTAAAGCATTAGGTCTTTTAAAAAGACATCTAGAGTCTTGATTTAGGTGCTTCCAGTACTAGAATTCTGTAGCACCCCAATGTAACTGCTACACAAGTTAATGAGTTTCAATTTGCACCTTTTTCTGTTTTTAATTAGGCCACTTCAATTTCAAGTTATCTTATTTTTTTACTCTTTTGTCCAGCTCAGTGAGCCCTTAGGCTGTTGACTACTTCTCCTTTGTTGTTATAACCATTTGAAAGAGAAGACTTAGAAAGTGAAAAAGCTAAAGGACTTTAAGGCACGTTTTTACAGGCTGTATTTCATATGTAAAGCTGTTCTGTAGCCCCGTTGAATTATCCTACATCTTTTTCAAACTGTGAAAACCAGAACAAGGCACAAAATAAGGCTTGTCTTCATAGAAAATTCAGCAGAGTAAAGATGAATTAAATAAAGATGTGAACATGAAGGATACTGCATCTCATTGTAATCTCTTAAATGAAGAGGTAAAGGGGTTGTTACTCACTTCAGGTTAATCTTAGAGCATCTTTACTACACATCTTAATTCACATCAACTTTGCTGACTGTTTCCCATGGGAAAAAAAAAAAAAACACCTCCATTACAAGTCACACAACGCCACCAATGTCAACCATACCCACAAAATATTTATGCCTTAAAAAACCCACAACTTGTGCCTCGTTTGAATGCAGCGGCATTATCATCACCATCGTGGAAGTCTGTGGCAAAAAGAGGCACTGGGCTTGTGAGGGAGGAGGATGAGTCATATTTGCTAAGCAGTGCAAAGGCAGAGCTTCATCAGTACCCCCAGCATGCAAACACACTCAATCACCAAGGAACAGAGAGAGGAAGAACAGCAGCAGCACTTCAATCTACTGCCTCTCAGCACCACCAACGTGATAAATCAAGGATGTTACAACAAGATCAGGAAATGTGGAAAAAAGTCTGTAATAACTGAGGAAAAGTTTCAAAACAAGTTTTAGGTTAACTGGACATAATGTAGACATAGCAATAAAGGGGGGGGGGATACTCTATATTAATTCAGACCACTTTGTTTTGCCTATTCTCTGTTGGGTTAACCAGCAGAAAGGTCAACCAAAGGCACCACAACACAAGTTAAAACTAATGTGTATTAACATACAATGTACATCACTTGGCCTTCACAAGCTATTTCAGGAACAGGTTCAGAATTGTTAAAGTTTCGGTTGGAGAGAAAAAGTCTTCCGTTTTCAAATGGGAAGGTAAAAACAGCAAGGAAGGCAAATGGGCATGAAGAAACCAACAGAGACCATTTAGAAAGTACTTGTAAATCCTCAATAGAATCACATATTCTCCTCTTGATCAAACTCATCTCTCCCACCCTTCCCTTCTCTGCAGGTTTTTATGTAGTCATGGTATAATTTGATAGGAGGAGTTCTCACCTTGTCATGCTGCAAGAGAATTCCACATTTACAGGTTTTGGAGGGGGATTGAAGATGAAAGAGGGAAAGATACGGAGAATGTACGATCATCTTCAGGAACCAGAAAGGCTGGCACTCGCATAAACAAAACCACTTTGAAAGAACAGCAGGCTTGGGCTGCAGTCACTGCTGCTCCAAGGATGAACTACAGAGAAGAGACAATGTTTGCAGAGCTGCTCTCAAACGAGTTGGCCCTTGGTGGGCCATACAGCAACTAGCAGGTACCCATCTCCTTGCACCACGGCAAAGGGGACACGGCTTCAGGAAGTAACAGCTCTGTGTAAGCCTCTTTACGGAACAAACATATTTAAAAGGAGTTACACTGAGTGCATATTTTTTGCTATGCAACCAAAATACCTTACAGCTGAAAGAATAAACAGTGGAAAGAAGGATAGTGAGTTACAAAATAAAGAGCCATGATTTGTCATTTTTTATTAAAATTTACAAAAATCTCATTTTGCTGCATTTATATATAAATTTTATCTATAAATCACCGACCTTCTTTAAAAGCCTTGAGGATCTCATTACATCCTCTTTGTGTTGCAATCAAATTTAGCAGCTTCTTTGTAACAACGAATATCTAGCTTAGTTAGAAAAATCACAGTTCTTGGAGCAATGAACATAATGTCTCACAGAAGTAATGGAAGACTGAAAATACCCCCATCCATCTGTTATTATTTCACTTGGAAAACTCTTTAAGCTGAATGCTACTTGTCTCATTTCAATTTTCTTACCTATGTATTAAAAAACAAAACAAACAAAAAAAAAAAAAACAAAACAAAAAAAACCCACAACATCCACACATACGTAGAACAACCTCACACACACTGAAAGTAGTTATGGCTTTTGTTCTTACTGTTTTTTCAGGACTGTGCATTCTTTATGTTTACACATAAATGTACATGATGCAAAGTTGCAGCTAACGTAACAGTGAATCAACTGGCAGATTATCTGACAGGACAAAGGAAGATCTTTCAATGTATCCAACTGCACTAACAGATATGTGGTATAAGGCAATTTTGATCTTGTTTTCCACTCCATTTATCTTGGGTAGCTTGTAATTCGTATCAGCTTCTGAAGCGTCTTTAATGAAAGAAGGAACTCGACGCACAACAAAGGAAAACCCGCACAACACAGCTGAGATTTGAGGGGAAAAAAGAGGAAACCCTGTTACAGAACACCAGCTGCTTTTTCACTTCAAATACTTTCAGTAAAAAAAAGCTCAAGTTTTATGGTCAAGAATTTAGATAGTTTCTTATCTCTGCACTTTCTAAATAAATGCTGCTTGAGAGGTGGTTTGTGAATATGAGTGTGCACACCACCACGCTGTTGGGGGGGGTCAATTACCACAGAAGAACTGGGTTTATGCTGTGCCTGCACTTTATCAGTTTTGAAATACTTCAATGGAGCACCGCTTCCCAAGCCACCAAGCTGCCTGTCTTGTATCCTACCTAAGACACAGGCAATTTCTCTGCACCATAGGTTTCGTTTAGTAGAACACTGCAAAGATCAAATAACCAAGCGTAAGCAGATTGAAAAATACACATGGAAGTTCGGAGTCTTCAGAGAACAAATGTCATCAATCACCTCACTATATTAGTGTTTTGTAGACAGAATAATTTTGCAGGATTTTTTAAGACTTTAACATGCACAGGCATCTTTATTCTCCCAGAAGAAGGGCTACAAAGTCAAGTCAACTTTGATGACCAAATCTCAAATAAGTCAAAGCCCATGATCACATGATCACAAATTATGCCCATTTCATCATGATTCTAGTCATTAAACCAATATGAGTTAAAGTTTAGAACTTAACAAAAATACATGATTTGCACAGTTGCTGCACCTCTGCGGCATGAATTAGATAAATACGGATAAAGAAACTAAATTCAACAGCCCTCACTGAAGCCTACGGCAAATACTCTTTAGCTTCTAGGTGCCTGCGGTGACACCCTTACAATGTTTTTTTCAGAGGTTTGGGGAACTCAGGACTAGGAACTTCAGCTGCAGCTCTGCTGCACAAGAGTTGATGTCATCTAGACCTTCAGAAAGCTTCATGCGAGTCTCCAAAAACATTCACTTCTTAGAGTTTTAAATATTTCTGTATATGTATTTCTTTAATGTCAGGTGACTGGGATTATAGCACCATTTAGCATTTGCCATAAGGAATCATTTAGCCGAGCTATAAATTTGCATTGAAGTTTTCTACCCTAATGAAATACTGCAGCAAGCTTTATATATTTAAGAAGAGGCTCAACTTTTAAGAAGTTAAAAAGTGCAAAACACTCCCACAAAAAAAAACCACAAAAAAAAACCACAAAAAAACCCAAAACTGTGAATGGTCCCGCACCTACCTTTCACATGAAAATTAGAAGCTGCGCACTTTTCTGCCATGTGATTTAAGAATATGTTTCAGTATTTCAGTTAGAAGTACGATCCAATATGAAATTAACTTTCACTTTGTTTCAGAAAGAGCATTTCTGTGTTTTAATACAATCCAAGCACCCAAGTTTTAGAGGTCATTTATTAGACCTCTGTGGCTATTCAAAGAAAGCATGGGAGGAAGGAGGGCTGAGAGAATTCATCTTCACTCTTTTAATTACAAAAAGAAAAAAAAAAAGGAAGAAAAAAAACCCCAAACAATCTGATCTTCAGCTCTAAGGGAAGTTTTTCCTTGGTATGTAATAGCTTAATTTAACAGACAAAGAAATTCAGTGCAAGGCATGTTTTGCTTCCTTTGTATTTTAGTATCAACTGCTTGAACAGAAAGATACTAAAGCTCCCTGCTGCATTAATGCTTCTGGAGTATAAATAAGACCTCCTTCCATTATCAATCACAGTATTAAATACCTGATATTCAAACTCACAGGGCTCACAATTCAGCATTTTAAATTACAGTTCTGCCTCAAAGACTCGCAACAAGCTCTTCCACTCAGCTTTTGATGTCTTTCACAGTTGAATGAAGGCTGTGGGTGAGATCTCAAAAAAAAAAAAAAATATTCCCTCCTCCATATGTCTAACAACTTCTCAGGGAAAACCTGCTTTTACATTCTTGCTTTGCTACAGTTATGTTTATGCATCTCTAGTTACATGAGTTTCACTCATTCCTCTTTGAAATAATTTTTACTGTTTTTCCAGGAAAACTAGTTCAACTTTGGACAGGGTGAGCAAAGAGGGAAGGGATCAGCTCACCTTTGCTACCAGAAGTTTACCAGGTGTGACAATTAAAGAATTACATCTCATTTCCCATAATGAACAGTTTTAGCTGGAAAGTTTTTATTTCCCTTCTTCTTACTGTATCTTGCTGAGATATATATTGTAGCAATAAAAGCATCATAAAAATAAAGGATCAGGTGAACTCACAAATACTCCAGAGCAACATATCTACAACGGTGCTGAAATCCTGCATGTAAACTCTTCTGCACCCCAGGCTACATGAAAACTGAAGCGGAACACAGAATTAGCCAAGGAGCAACTCAGGCTAAAGACACAATCCTGCAGAGCTAATTCCTAGGAAAAAGCTGATGAGTATGGGTACTGTTTTCCAAGCCTGCAACGAAGACCATGTTCTTGGACCATCAGAGGTAACCAATCTTCCTTTCAATTACTTTTTACCTCCACATTAATGCAATCTTCGACTTCACTCTGAAGGTCCTCTGTAACATAAGCTTTCTCAACCCATATGATTGAAGAGTTCCATTTTACTTAACATCATAGTTTTTGGATTTCAGTATTAATCATTAATTATCTTCCCTTTGGGAGTGGGGGAAGAAGAGGAAGAAAAAAAAATCCAGTTTCGTGCTTTGCAATTATGCCAAGATGCAAATGTTTCGTTAAAGTCCTGGATCTTTTGGACAGACACTAGAGCAACAGGCAATTGACAGAGAAACAGTCTCAGTAAGGTTAGCTTTCTCTCCGTATTTTAGTTCACCTAATGCTGTAAACAGCCTGGACAGCTTTCTAAAGGATGTGAATAAAAAGCTCAGGCAACATTTCAGTTGTGATTATCACAGCTCAAATCTGAACGATCAAGTCAGACCAAACTGGGAAGCTGGCCATCTGAAGCTTCTTGCTTTATCAGTTCCAACTCCTGTTAAAGCTAAAACTCATTTCCTGCTTTGCCTCTTTAATTTCTCTCTCTGCTTTTATGTATTATTTATCCCTGTAAATATATTATTTAGCTCTGTAGTTCTATTATTCATCCTGCAATGCACCTAGTTATCTTTTTTACATGAAAGATGATACACAAGGTGCTATACTGTACTGCATTCATCCAGCAGTGAATTTCTGGCACACACAGGTGAATCACAGTAATTGTACTGCATACCGATACAGAAGGCATGGTTTGGGCGCTGGAGGGTCTTAACGTGGCTGTAGAACACGGGCATCTGAGGCTACTGAAATTTTGTCTGCTACTATGGCAAACACCGAAGTACTAAAGACGGCTAGATAGAAAAGAGCTAGGAAACAAAGAATGAGAGAAAGAACAGGAAACAGTACAGACAAGTTACAACATTTTATACAGCAGACCCTTTAGTAACAGAAAGCTAAGGAACAACAAAAATAAGAAATCTGCCAAAGATTTAACTAGTGGGGATAGAAATAGAAACTATCTTGATCTTCAGTCCTTTCAGATAAAGGGGGACTGGAACTACATCCAGAATAGTTATCTTTGATGCTTACTTTTTTCCTTGTACGAACTCTTGGCCTCAGAGAATTGATTTCATTACAATATAATGACATAATGCATAGTTGGACAGGAGTGTTTTCTGGCTGGGATTCTATCAAAGAAGAGAAATACGCAGACTGCTATAGAGCAGATGATTGATAGATGTTCATAACATATCCCTTTTTCTCCTCTGGGTAGAGTCACATTAAACTGAAAGAGCTGACAAACATTTATTTCATCATTAAACATGAGAAGCACTTGCTTCGCTATTTTATAGTTTTGCATGTTGTCAGCATTTTGACTGGCAGCTTCTTTGCATTTTAACGCTGTCATTGTATGAACGACACATATAGATTGATTTTATATACAGCATCCATCTTCCCTCATTAGAGTCTACAGCTGTTCGTGTATTATGGCATCATTCCTTAACTTGCAAAAATAAAATATTTAATACATTTATTCCTTTGTTTATATCATAACAATTACAGACAAAATGCCTCAATAAATCCTATTTTGTGCCAATACGCAGTGACAACAAGCAAACACTGGATTTGTATCCTGAAGTCCTTACTCAGAAGACAGCAGCCAGCAAATGTAGAATTCCAGAAAAGTTTTGCCAACAACTTAGCAGAAATAGAGACACGAACCCTCTTCTCTCCTGCCCTCCTCTTGGCAAGGACTACTCCTTCCAGAGCTGCTTCTAGACACCCTTTCACGTCAGCACCTCTGACGTGCCCCTTAAGTCCCCTACAGGGATATGTAAAGAAAGGACCTAGAGAACAGCATCCTGCAGGACTGCGGTGTCCTAGCACAGTGCTACGTACGTGCCACTTTCCGAGCCTGTGGTTGAAAAGGGTCTTACAGGAAAATCTCACATTTTGGGGTAAGTCTGCCACAATCAAGTACCCCATATTTTTTCAAAATCCTACAACTAGATGTGTTATGGGGCTACCCGGGTCAAACAGCCACATGTGGTCACTACAGAGGTTCCGCCGATTCAAGGGTTCGTTTGCAGGACCCAGAAAGCAGTAGACAACCCAGACAAGAGGTAACACCGTCCTTGTGGAATATGGCATTTGAGCTGGTAGTATTGCACAGTGCCTGCAATTCCAAAATGTTTAACTTTAAGTATGCTGTTCTCTTGTTGCTGCAATTACTATAAACAGAGATGCAATACTAGAAATTAAACACAATATAACTGTCTAGTTTCAGTAATGGTATACTAACTTGCTTTCAGAAATAGAGGGGATACAGAAATAAATCTTATGCACAACAGCCCATTACGTCAGGTTCACAGTAAGAGTAATGTACTTTAAGTCAAGACGTTCAATAACCTAATGTCAACTTTCAGAATTCAAAGCGAAAAAGAAGAGGAAGAAAGAACGCTATGCTCAACTTGGAAAGACAAGATAATGGAACAATAAAAAAGAAATTATTGTGTCATAACTCTGACCTCAACAGAGTTGCCTAGCCACTCACAAGCATTGAAGGGAGACACAAAAGTAACGAGAACGTGACAAGAGGGGAGCAATACTGCCTAGAAAAATTCATATTTTTTTATAAAATGCAGTGGATTTACAACCATAAAAAGTTATTATTACTATAGAAAAGCAATGCATAGTCTTATTCAGAAGATCAGATTATAAAAATAGATATACATTTGCTATTGGCTGACAAAGAAGAACTCCCCCTGAGCTGGCACAGCAGAGACATATCATCTATTTTCCCCATCCCCACCTCTGACTTAAGTGGAAACAAACCGAACTATTTGAAAATGTTCTTCTGGGGCTGTAAGACAGACTACACAGCTTGTGGTAGTCACTGCTATGAACGGGGGATGAACCTAAAGAGGTCATGGGTGAAAGGTACCATGAAAGAACTGTAGCGAATAAGGGTCCAAAGGACGAGAGGAAGGCCACGGGCCACTTCATACAGTGAAGAGAGATGTTTTATCAAATCCAAACAAAGTTGTACAGCATTTTGATACCCTGCCATTTGCAAAACTCCAAAAGCTATAAAACTTAGCCTAAGGCCTTTATGAAGAGTTGGCCGATAATCACAACCCACGCAAATCCCTGCTGCAGGCACAAGCAGGACTGCCTGTAAGGGTACCTCATTTCCTCTGGTTCGGGGAAGCACCTTCAACAGCCTGGCTCCTAAACTGATTGCCTCGGGAAATATCTACATTTAGATGGCACTAATATTGTCTTAAAGGATCTTAGCTAAAATTCCAGCTGCAGAGAAAAACATGCGAGTTTATACTCTAAAGGTCTGAACTTTACGAAAAAGTAGGCACAGAAGGGTTTGGACACAGATGACTTAGGTAGGGAGAAAAGTACAGCACGCACACTATTTCTTGTAAATCAGGAATTAAATAAATTTTGAACATAATCTTTATTATTGTTACTACAGGAAGCAGTCCAATTAAAGTCCAACTCAATAGAAATGCCTTGTATTAGAAACTGTTCATATATCTAGGAAAACATAAAATTAAACACTTGATTTTTTTTTTTTTCCTTTGAAGAATTCTGCCCACACCCCCAAAACTTTTCTGAAGAGTCAACCAAATTCAATTCATTAGCAAATTCTTTGATTCATTCAGCACTACAGGAAATCTTACCTGGTATCTTCAATAATATTTATGCTAAAGGAAAGCTGTATAAATAGCATGACAGTTATGTTTTCTATGTTTACTTGTTAATTTTTATTAGCTTGGTAATAGAAGTACTGCTAATAGTCTTTTTTTCCATTTTTGGCTTGTCCCTATTGCTTCATTATGTGATTTTATGGTTTCCATTAATGAATCAAAATAAAATTTAAGCAATATTATAAATGTAGCGAGCAACCATCTGCTTTGCCTTAATTACCAAAAAACTTTAATGCGTCTGTGTATGCCTCTTTTGAATACCAATATTCTCATTTCTCTGTGAAAGCTAACTACTACGAACAAACAGATCAGAAAAGGCAATTCTGTCCAACAATAAAAGGTATGGATCTAGTCCAATTATCCTTTTTTTCATGCTAAAAGTTCCAATAAAACAAGAAACTGTACTACGTATGTGGATTACTGCATCAATGAAACCACTAAAGCAAGTTTTACATACTGTCGTATTCAAATTAATTTCACTATATCTCTTCAATTTACAAGTTGCAGATTGGTGACTATATTTGCAACCCAGTCAAGTTAAGTACAAATCCTTTTGCTCACTGAAGACATCTACGTTCAGATATTCTGCAAATATTTAATTTTCTTCGTAGAAGATGTCTATCACTACCATCATCACTCATAAGTATCTAGCTGCACTGCTCTAAATTGATTTTCCCAACCAGTAACACAGGCCAACAAAAGTAAGTGAGATAAAAGGATATTTTAAATATTTAACTATTTATTAAGCAAATCAACCAAAGCAGAAATTTCAGTATATTCACCTCAAATTTAAAAAAGCAACTTTCAGAAAGGAGTGAAGTCTCTGTAAGAGAGTAAAAAGGGAGAAAAATCAGAGCTACAACATTGTTCGTATTTCACACGCTCAGATATTATTTTCAGGCATTTCAGAACAGAGATCGTACCTATTCAGACATCGCTGAATGCAGTGGACAAGCCAATTAAAACAATGCATCTTAGGTCAGACTCAATCAATACCTTTAAGGCACCACCACAATTTGTATTAACATTCCAAGCAAACGAATAAGCTTCAAACAATGAAAGGCATGAAAATAAAATAATACCTAGGAGAAGATTGCACAATCCAAAGTGTTAGAGAAGAAGAAAAGATGGCAATGCAAAAAAAAAGAAAAAGAACATGTAAAATGTCTAGATTACCTATACTGCCTTGAGTACGGACAAGAGAGACACCACTACTATATCCTTATCTAGGTGCCAAAACAGACGTCAGCATCAGAAGTCCGTCTAAGCAAAATGTGTATTTTCATCATGCAAAATATCCACAATAGTTCTAACGTACAAAACCATACACCCATATGTCCACCATATCCTTTAAATATGGTTCTTCCCATAATTATCAACTAATTAACAGAGCCTACATCGAACAACCAAAAAAATTTTTTTAAAAGCTTTGAACTGGAAACATACTGGGGAAGGGCAACAGGGTAGGGGGGGTGGGGGGAATGGACAACTAAAAAAAAACCACCAAACCCACACACACCAGAGAAATGCTGAAGGAAAGAAGTAAGTGGTGGGCAGGAGATACAGTAAAATGTTTATGCCATATTTATCTTAGCTAGTTTAGGACTAAATTATGAAAGACTTTCAAATAAAGACAAGAAAGGTTAGATTGCAATTTGAAAGGAAGCCAACAAAGTGACAGAATCCCAACTCTTTCATTCAAATACTATATTGGCACCATCTTTCCAGATGAATGGAAGACAGCAAGTTTGGAATGGTTTACATTAGGAACAGTGACAGAGTCAAAACAAGACACAAGGATGCAAGAGGAGTTTTTTCTCTGAATGGATAAATGAGTCCATTGTATTTCAGGAAGTCAGCAAGATTTGGAAATACCGGAACATGCTAAATAATCACCCAATGTTATTCATGGAATAAACAACAGGAATAAGAGGAGGCTGAGCCTCAATTTTAACCATGTGAAGTTCAGCATAATAACTGAGCATCCATAATCAGATGTTAAGAAATAGGTCCAACGTACCTGCTCAAACACAAGACAGCTCATGACATAAAGTAGTATTTCATGCAGATAAAACTACCTAGGAACAGGATGAAGCAGCAGATGGCCAGAATACCAACTTGAAAAACACTGACAGAAAAGGGAAGAGTAGAATTGTGTACTTCCACAAGATTAATTCTTTAAAACTACACATAATGGGATCCTGCAGGTCATGTCCAACTCTCAATTAAACAGCAAAGGGCAATTCAGCACTCAATAATAATTGCACGGCTTCCATAAAGAAAGAGCATCACAATGAGGCCCCAAATTGCACATCTTCCTAAAATCTTGGCGTGTCAGACTCCAAAAATCTACAGTTTACTGAGACTTTACTCGACTGAACCGTTTAGCTAGTCAATAATTAAAGGTAGCAAAATATACTTTCACTATGAACTTTCCGGAATGCAAAAATTCTGCCCATATTTTTCCATTCTACTTCCATTTGGCAAGGTCTTTTAACCTTTTACTTAAATATTAATTTTATTAAAGTGGGTTTCCTCCCCTGCACATGGCACCACTAATCTTGAGGGGCAAGAAAGCCTATTTAAATGCATTGAAGTGCATTAGCATGAAAAAATAATGAGTCCTTACAGCATTCTAATTTAAGGAAGGTGCACTTAAATCAGTTATAATGTCTGCTGTCAAAAAACCTACCCAGACAGGAATCTCCTCAATAAAAATCTGATTTTCACATTTCTGACAAAATTGCGCTAAAGGGCTCTCCTGGCATCAGCGTTACAGGACCTAAGGAGGAGTCAGGAGCCAACAGCCTCTGTGTTTTGCTCCTTTGCTTCACCGTTCCTTTTCAACTAGCAAAGAATTACTCTGTTCTCTCAGGCCTTCACAGGGGAACTGGCTCACTGTGAGGTCAGAAAGCTGATTCTGTACTGAGAAGCAGATGGTACGAACACAGGGGGAGGACTCTCAGAGGTGCACTTGCTGAACATCTCTCCAGCCAGACAAATTTGAGGGGCATTACTCCAGCATTTTGTATGAACCTTTGAAAGTAACCTGCCCTTAAGTCATTTGGAGTATCAACTCAATTAATAGAGAGAACAAACTGAGGCCTTGTTTTCAGAGGGAAGGGGTCAGAGAAAAACCTGCTATAAATAAAGCAGGACAGATGAAAGAAGGTGCAAGTTGTATGGATGCATTTTTTTCCCCCAAACAGCCCCCAGAATTCTCAGCGGTTACCTTGAAGGTTGAAAGTTGTGCCATGAGGTCATCGCACTGCTGGGTTGTGGGTTGGTTTTTTTTCTTTCTTGTGAAGAGTGTGAAATCCCTGCAGGGACCCACCCCACCAAGAGGTGCACCATATTAAAAACTTCCATCCTAGCTCTGCGTAGTTCTGCCACCTTTTCAGAGCCAGACGTTTGCAGACTTTGTGGAGCCAACCCTACTGAGTACCACAAGGCTGATTATTAATGTAAATTGAACGGTCTCGAAGTATTGTCAGTCAGGCAGCTAGAAGGGTTAGACTTGGACAGATTAAAAGCAAGTCACAAGAACACCAGCAGAGAATACAGAGGGAAGATAGGAGCTCTTTTTGCAGGCATCTTCCAGAAGCAATTTCTTTTGGAGGTAAAACTAAGACCTGCCAGTGGATGATGGCAATGCAGACCTGGATGACCAGCAGTAGTGGCAAACAACAAAGACTGCTCTCTGCAAGGGGCTGGGGGGGGTGCGAGATTTTAAAAAATCCTTTGCAGAAAGCAAGAAATATGAAAATAGGAAAACAAACCAGCTTGATCTGAGGTCTGTCACAGCACAGCAACAGCAGAAAGGCTTCCTTCAGGGTGCACAAGCATCATTTCACTAGTACACACGTCACCAATCCAACCCAGAACCCCAACCTATTTGCTCCTGCTCTGTAGCTAACGACTAGTGGTGCTGGCAGACAACCTGCCAGCATTATATTGCTGGATTATATCCCACTGCTGATAGTTCAATGATGCACAAAGGTTATTGTTGGATTTGCAAGGTTAATTTTCTGAATTGCACTTAGACCACAGATGGATCTCATTTCCTTAGTAAAAAGAGAGAGATTTTTCCAATAATAGTATGAGTCATAATTCGGGAAGTTGATCAATATTAATTGGGCATGACCTGGCATACTTACTGCAGTGGAAAAAGGAAAAACAAATAAATGAAAAGGAACAACTGCTCACAGAACTATTAAAGACTATTAAGAACAAAGCTTGAAAAGTAGATGTTGAGATGAGAGGGAGTTAATGAATTCTTATCTTCTGGCTGCAAGAATTAAAAAAACAACACACACACCAAAGGCAGCTACAGAAATAGAACAAGCACATAGGACTCTCAGCTTCCAGAATTACAGGCTAACAGTATGACCAGAGCGAGCCAGAGGGTAACATTAAAACTGGTAAGCTAACAATAAAAAAAATTAGTTTTTAATTTACTCTCTAGTCTTTTTAATATCCTCTAGAAGCTTAAAAAAAAAACCCACCACACTTCCCTGAATTGAGTTTGCTTTACAGAATTCTGGTACAACAAGATGCACTACAGCCCATTCCCCACTCAGCCACAGCGTACAGTGGGATTTTGCTGCATGCTAAACCTTCTCTGCCTAGTGCTTATCTCGGGAATCCTCATGCGTACAAGCAGCATCTTGTTTAGTCACGATTCCCTTCTGAAGAAGCAAAGGTGGAAGCACAGCAGTGACTATTCGTACAGAGTTGTTGCTCCTACCTGGGTCATCAGGTAAGAGGAAAACCTGTCTAAAGAATATAAAGCTCCACATTTTCCTGCAATAAATTCTCCCAAGAATTGCCTATACAGTTATTATGATATTTGGCCTATGGTCTTCAACAGTTTTATTTCAGCACCAGTGGAAATTCAACTACTAAAGTTTGGCTTCAAGTGGCAAAGGACCTTAAAACCATCAAAATGTTCCTCTTTGGAAAAATATATATGCAACAGAATCATTAGTGTTCACTTCAAACCAACAGGCGAAGGTCAAGAGATTTCATATGGTGAACCATTTACGCCCCTCACATTGAGACTGACGATACTCATACTCTGTTGAAACATAATGAATGCTTATGATCTAAGACATCTCTGCCCTTCCCTTAGGAGAAGGGAAGTCAGTCCATCGTGACCCACCTTGACTGCTTTTTCTGTGAAAAGATCCAGCCCTCCGACCACTTAATATGTCTTCCTGTTTATTTAAATTCCGATCAGTCATAGAAATATGATGGAAAACGTTTATTAAATCCCAGATGGGGGACACAATAATAGACTGGAGCTGTCTCCCCTATTCACAAAAAGGATTGTTTTGCTTGTGAAAAAGAATCTGTCCAGTGTTTCTCAGGAATACATTTTAGTTGAGCTTTTTATTATTTGCTGCCTTGCCACTTGCCATTTTTCTCTCTTATAGAGTTTCCTCTTTTTTATCTCACACTGAACGGATGTATAGTGCACATTGTTTTCTCAACATGGCCACCACACGCACAGAGATCACTCCAGCAGCTCCAAGAACCACTCCAAATGCATTTTACTCAGGAAAGGTTAAATCAGAGCATCTCCACTAAAAGGCGTACTTTGACTCACATGGATCTAGCATTTCATTTGGCTCCAAGAATTCTCAGATGCCTGCTGCAACTTTTTCAAGTGCCCTGAACTACAAATTCCCTGGGGAACACTGGGCATTTGTTCCTGGTTACCACAGTGGTCAGAACACCACCACCCTCATCTCTGCCTGGAAGCCTCTGGTGCTGCTGCTATGTAAATAATATTCCTCACCTCCTGGCATGCTGGAGAATTCTCCAGTAAGACTAAAAGGCTGAGCAATGACCGTTCTGGAAGCCAGTACTGACTTTGAACCAGCAGACAACCTAAAGTTAATTCAGTATTTCTTGTTACCACATAACAGGGCAAAGGCAGTTTTCCTGCATACGATACTGTTTTCAAAAAACATACGAAGTTTTCTATCAGATATTGGGGGGTTTTTCCTCTTTTAAAAAAAAAATATTTAGAATCCATAGTTTTCGCATACAATAAAATATAAGTAATTTGTGTTTGTTTCTAAGTCTACAGCAGCAGCACCTTCAGACACAGCAGTGCCTGCCGCCACCCTCAGCGCCTCAAACAAGATAAGCTCCCTTTAGGCAGAGGCTGCTCCTGTAGGGACACAGCAAATGCGGCAGGCTGGATCATCGAACTACAGGAAAAGACAAACAGTCCTAGAAAGGACATAAACTAAGGGAACTTGGGGACATGCGCTGCTAAATCTCTCAGGAGCCATTATACCAGGTGGCCGTTTACTCAGGCTCTTCTTTACAAACAAATCTTTCTCAGACATTCAAAGCAGCTTCTACAAATTCTTACAACAGCAATTGAGAGGTAACCTGTGCAGCGAGCACAGAGTACCTTACTCATGCAATGTACCTTCCTAATTTAAACTTTATTCTGCGCACTCTGCTTACTCTGTGTATCTGTTGTGTAGCAAGCTACAGCATGACATACACAAGTACATTAATTACCAAGTCAGGGAATAAGCTTGGCTATATATTGCAAGTTCTGCATACAATTTATACTTCAGAACTAATTTCACTATTTCTCCTTTGCTTTCTGGTACACAGCTTCTAACTGTAGTCTCCTTAGACCTTGTTAATTAAGTGCCTTAACCTTGCATAAAGACTTTGATGGGAGTCCAATATACTAAAATTACTGTCATTCAGTAGGTGGTAATAAGCCATTTCTCTGCAACCCTGGAGGCATAGGCACTTGCAGCATAATGTCAGACAGCCTGCTCACAGAAAACCTGATGGGGGAAAAAAGTGAAATCTAGATTCAAATCACCTGCAGATCCCAGAGATCTCACAGCTCTTTTCCACTGAGCCAAGACACCTGCTCCAATTCTCTGCATGCTTTCCATTCTAACAAATATCCCTAAAAAAGCAAAGCCATGGCTGAGGGAAATACAACAAACCTGTTACTTGAAGGATGCTGAGATGCTGAAGCATGAAATCAGATCGCCACCTCTCAGGAACATTCATGAATTTAAAAAAAGCATGCTTATTCCAAACTAGCCATTACCCAGTGTCAGGTCCGAGTTGATTGCAAGGGATTGTTCCAAACCACATGCATGAATTTCAGTCTCCTACATCCCAGGCATATGTGATGATAAATTTTTTAACAAAACCTTTCCCAACCAGCTCTACCCAGCAGACTACTAAGGACAGGATACAAATCTCTGTGCATGCAAACTCTCTCGCTTTCCATTTGGAAGGCAGTATTCCCAGGGTACATGTTGAGAAGTAATGACTGTTGCACAGACACATCTTCTATAGAAAGGGAGGAAAAATAAAGTAGAAATAGAGCTTTTAGGTATCACTGGAGGGAATGGATTAGCAGGGCAAAGAATAAGGTTTCAAATATATAGTCTCCCTGGAGCTTTAACTTCAAACTGAAGCCAGACACAAACCATTCTTTCATCTTAAAAGTGGAGAAACTGCATCTCCTGCCGTTTGCCAATGTGGAATTTCCACCAAGACTATAAACAGTGAAGGCTGTTCCATTCCCTGTGGACATTAAAGACTTAAGTTGCTATGAGATACATGTGCTCAGCTCATTTACTGCCTCAGTGGAAAAGCCTTACCAGCACAGAAAAGACAAGGGTTTTATGCACAAGTAAAGTGACATTTTCCCCATCCCATAAGATCACCAAAAGTCAGACTGTCAGGGCTGTGTAAGGAAGCCTGCCTTGTTACTATCCATGGCGCCTGACAAGAAAAGCATTTGTCACTAGTAATACTCACCTACTCCCCCCTAGTATTACCATGGAATTCACTTAGAGCCAAGAACATTAAATTCTGCCGTGCTCCAGCTTCATTATTCAGTACACTACTAAGCATTCTGCATCAGCCGAAGTTTCTAGATTGATTTAAGATACAGCCACAACTAGTAATCAAGTTATGAGGGTGTAAAACACGGATAATAACAGCAATGCCTGCACTGAGAGAAAAAATATTTACTACCTCAAGGCCAAACTAAGGTGGAAAGTGCTGTTTTAAGTTCATCTATATGAACATCCAGCCAGCCTTGAGGTATGGAGTTGCTTAACTCTCAATACTTACCTCAAAAGCCTGTACTCCTCATCAAGGGGAAAGATTTCATGATTTCCCATCAGTTACCTTTTATTACATGCAAATATTATGTTAATCTTTTAAAAAATTGTCTGGAATTCACTTCCATCACTCAGTAACCCTAAGAGCTCTTAAATCAAGGAGAAATAGGCACTGTTGTTAAGAGCAACCAAACTCAAAATTCTACAGTAAATACACTTTCTTTATTCATGTTTCTTCCAAAAAACAAGCAAAAAAAAAATACAGTTCTGTTCTCAAGTCGTGCACATTTAAAAGGAAAATATCTGTGCACAGACAAAACCAAACGTTTTGCGTTAACGCTGTCATTTTTTTATCTGCTGTCTTTCCCTCACCCCCAAAAGAATAAAACTCTTATGACTAGCCTTCGCTAGTACTGATAGACCGGAGCAAGGGATTTTATCTGATGAGCAGAAAACAAAAGCAACTTTTGATTTTCCCTATAAGCCAACTGGATGCTTTGGAATAATCCTAGAATTTCACTGTACTACAGAGAAGCTGAAATTCAGACTTAGAGTGGTAAAATTAAGACATCAACTCTGGATTATCAGTTAAGAAAGTTTGCTTTGAAACACTTTTTTTTTTTTTTAAAACAAATGTTCATCTGCATTTCAGAATATCTTATCAAAGTATAAATGTATTGTAAGAATAGTCATACATCCCAAATCTAAGTATTTATCCACACAAAATGAATGCTAAAATTCAGACAGCAGCTTTTCCTTCCTCCCTGCCAATAAATCAACAGATGTGGCTGAGGTACAATTTAAAACTTATCATATATGTTACAAACCTTATTATCCAGAAGGAAACCTAAATCCTGATGTGTTGAAGACAACATTTCTCTCAGAGTGAGAGAGGTTTTTTTCACCTTATGCTTTTCTAACCTTTTGCATTACTGAATTACAACCATTGTTGCTATATACATTTCAAAATCATACCCAATGGCAAAAGACAACTTAAGCTTTACAAAAATCCTCAGTAAAGAACAGGCTTATAACTGACAGCCCCCAAAGACTGTCATCATCTCTCCTGTGATACTTAATTCTCCTTAGTTTCAATCACAGGGAACAAAGACAGAATGGAATTCCCTACTTCTTCCATTCACAAGACTCAAGCTGCATTTCAAGGGAACTTCTGGGATGTGAAAGAGAAAGAATAAGCATATTCAATCATCACGAAAAAAGTAGAGAGATAAAGGAGGAAAGGGAGGATGGTACCAGGAAGTTTCCACCTCCAACATCAGCCTGTGGGGAGGAGAACAATGTGAGGAGCCCAACTTTTATCCTTCCTCCTAAGTTGGTAGGAAACAGGAATGAATGAACTCACTACACCAGCTTGAAGATGCAGTGTGTCATTTAGGGTACAGAGGAGCAATGCAGACTGGAGCTTCCTCAAAGTTTCATTAGCCTTCAAATCCTTGCAGAAAAGCCTGAGTAGGCTGGTATCTCAAAAAGAGCTGCCGTTTCTTCAGGGAATCTGTCAGATGAACACAGGCAGCTTATTTAAAGAGTAGTTTAAGAAGATGGAGGGAAAAAGAAGTCCTACCATGCAAGCAGTAGCATCAACCTAAGAACATCCCTCCTGGTGTTATGTCATTGGTCTGTCAGGCATCCATGGGCAAGTGAAAACAGTAGCGAACTACAAATATCCAAAAACAAAGTACTATTCTCAGTCAGCCTGAAAACTGTACAAGTTGGCAGCAGGCACTAGTGGCAGCATGCCCAAAGAGTGAGGGACAAGGTTATGGCCTCAGTCCCCGAGTGCTTGCCAACATCTGGCAGCAGATGCTAAGGGAACACATGCTTCCCATTACACCGGCAGTTGGAGGATACATTAGATAGCATCCTGCTCCCAGAACTATCAAGTATTAGCACAAAGCGCTCATGATCAAGCCTGTCAAAGCAGAGGGCACAAAGCATCTTTTCAGAACACCTCTCTTTAGTTGCTGCATTTGAATGCATTCCAACTGATTACAGACTACAGTAGCATTTGAAACATCATTTCAGTTTTTTCTGTGTATCTTACTATGTCAATTTTTCCTACATGTGTAAGAATCTGAATCAGATAAAATGCAGAACATTAACCTCAGAATATCAAATACAGCACAAGGCTGTTCCTCCGACATTCTTTTGTGACTGAATTTATAGAAAAATTATGACGATTTGGTAGAATCAATTCTAGGACTTCAACATAAAGAAACAAGCTTGTAGCAGCTGAGCAAAAGAATCCTTTCTTTAGCTACCTCTATCGCTAACTTCAGCAGCCAGTATTCCCATGAATAGCAGTGGAAGGCCCGCTATTGTTTGGCACACTTATCCCCATCACCCTCTGCACCTGATCAAAAAGAATAAAGACAATCAGACTTACAGAGGCACAAAGATGCAGATGGCAAAGCACCTAAGCCCCGTAGACACACAGGCTACAAATAAATATCCAAGACGAGAGGAAATACTCCAACTACACACAGGAGACGAGCTGAAGTTAACAAGCACTTGAATTCTCCCGAGACATGCAGTGATCAAAGCCTTGACTTAGTTCTACACCCTACGGTTTAGACGTATCTCCATAGTTGACCGAAAAGAATAAAGTAACTGTAAAGATGCATTTTATAACATTTTAATCTACAAGAACACTTGATACTTGAAAAGAGTACATTTCATTAACAGTTTTCAGGCATCTGACAAAAAGATACTAGTGCATTGAGCACTGATATCCTTTTGCTTTTCATTTTCTTAATCAAAGGAAAAAGAGGCAGAACAAGTACTATCATTGAACAATGTCTGTACATGGAAAGCACATTAACAGATACATGAACAGTGTGAGACTGGTACTGCACAAAAGAGCCTTTGCTAAAATTAGAGCTGCAGAACAGAAGTAGCCCAAAGAGGGAAGAGAAAAGGACTGATAATTTACTCCAGTCCCTATTCCAGGATGTAACTGCACCAAAAAGACTTGGCTTGGCTAATATTTTTAAAACTGACTGAGGATAAAGGCTGTATACTCTGCCTGGCAATCCTTGCTAGTACTTCACTATCTCTAGCTTGCATAGTTGTTCTGGACACTTATCTCTACCTCCTATGCTAAAATTTACACCTACAACTTCACATCCACTGAGCAAATACAAATAGCGGGGTATTTGTTTGCTATCCACAGCATTATCCTATGTCTGAAGACTGCTACAGCTGAGCAACCACTGGCTCAAGCAAATCACATGCCATGGCTCCAGACTCATTGCCAACTTTCACAGTATTCTGAAAAATTACCAAATTACTCTTGCCCAGTTTCTACACTCCTCCCTAGGCTTCTGCTGTGGGCCATCATTAAAGACAGTTCACTGGACCAAGCTGGGACCTGTTGCAGTTGTTCTTACACCACATATTTTCTGTTCTCTTCTCTAGACTGGATAACTCAGTTCCTTGTGTAAGGAAACGCTGCTCACGCTTCCTGCACTTCCCACAGTCCTGTTGCTCTCTTCTGGAAAATTTTAATCTGATTCATGTTTTTCTCAAGGTATGTGTATGACTAGCTACAGTAACTATTAGCCTTCCCAGTGCTAAGGATACCAAAAGTATTATTTCTGTAGTTCTTACAGGAAATACTTCTATTACATTGTACCCCAGTACAAGGGTTACATCTTTTCTTAACTAAGTAACGTTATTGACCCGTGTTTACCTTGCTTCTTTCTGCAGAACTCAGTGTTCCCCACTTGCAAGTTACTCTTCCTGCTTTAGCCTGGAACATTGTACGTATCTCTTCTGACTTCTCCCAAATGCTTTCTCAACTTCGGCAATAACGTTTTGGATTCCTGTGAGGTAAGAGTGACAAAGCCTGTAACATTCAACAATCTGACGATGTTCTTAGGAGTAGAGTCAGGAGGCCGAACACCTCCATTCTCCCTGGCTGGGCTACGTCTTTCCTGAGACCAGAGTAACACAACTTCCCTAATTTACCATCACCTTCTTGGGACCCCATTGCACTTCAGGAAATGAAATCTGTCTAGGATTTCAGCTCACAGGAGATAAGAGTGAGAGGAAGGGTGCATTTCCTACATGGCAAAAATTTACAGAACTACATTTTAATGTTTGAGGTTTTTTAACCCAATTCATACACCTCAACACATCCAAACCCTTCATGTCAATTCAATAAAGCAAATTATTCTACATCAGTTTTTCAGATTAGGCAAAAACATTTTCGGTCAAATGAAATATGTGGCAACATTTTCCCATGGGAAAGTTTCTGCCTTGTAGCTACTTCATTTTCTGTTCAAAGTCATTCCTACCAGGCGCTAAGCAGGACTCCATGCTAGGGAAACATGATGGAAAGAGAATGTAAATATGGGGGAGGCAGGAAAGCAGCAAAGAACAGTAGTGAAACTTGACCAGACATTCAAAATAAAGGAAGCCTGAAATAGTCATCTATGCACAAACTCTCAGTGGATAATGATTTTTTTTCCCCTTATAATTACTGTTTGGCAACTGCCAGTCACAGACGCAGTCACTGGTTTAGTAGGTGCTATTTTGGTTTTCAATAGCATTACTTTAAAAGCCAGAATATAATAGGCTATATCAAAGAAACAGTTGTTTTCCTATTTTCCTCAAGACATCAATTTTGCATTAGTTGCACCAAATTTCTTTACTGCAGGTACACTATATCCATCATTTTCAACATTCTACAGTTCTTGTCAGTTAACAGCCCATACCTTCCTTGTATTAAATTCCCTGGACAAGAAAGAGAATCAAAAGTGCTCTATGCAGCAAAGAACAAGCCTCAGCAAACTACTGAAACAGCCTGCAACCCTCAGAGCTTGCTGAAGCTTGAGCCACATCTGAAGACTCAAGCTGAAAGTAAAGCATATTTAAATCTCCTTAGCTGCCTCCCTGACTATTCACTGACTATCTGGGCTCAGATCTCATCTGTTTACCTAGCTTAAAAAAAGTACACCTAAGTAAAGCTCCTCAAAGTGCATATTGATCCCTTGCTTTCACATGTCTCTGTTCTGAGAGCCGTACTTTCCTGGCTGTGATCTACCAGCTATTTTCAGAACTGTTACCAACTATATCACCAAGATAAGAAAGTTTGTAAAAGAGCATTGTTATTGTGCTATTGAGCACAACAGGTAATAAGTATCTGCTGTCAGGCTTTTAAAGTCACTTATTTTACCAGAGCTGCTTTGCATTCCATACCTTCCTGCATGCTAATTTGGAACATAAATTCTTCTCAGCTGTATCTCATTACTACACAAAATAAGCAGATCACTCCTCTATCACAATTACTCAAGTTCATCCTCCCCTTCTATTATCTTCAGTGACAAACTGACAGAGAACTTAAATTTTGCTGGCTTTTATTGTGCCAACAGTACAATAAGTAAACCAAGAATGGGTCTTCCAAAGGGTCCTGAGGGACTGCAAGAGTCACAGCCCCCTCAAGTTTTACAGAGCTGTTGCCTATTTCTTTTAGGCGCCTTGAAAAAAAAAATCTCATGCGAGCCCTTGTTTTAACAAATGTTCAATCACTTTACTTAGAGTAGTAATTCTCCAATAGATTTTGATTAACAACAGTTTGAATTATGCTTATGCCATATGTGCTTTAAATACTAGGAAAGTTACCTAAATTAATAAAATTTTGTGTGTATTATATATACAAAAAATGTACAGTGATATCTGAAGACATTTTTCCCTGATGTTGTAGTTCAGCAAATGTACTACAGATGATTTTAATTTTTACAGAGTTTTTTTAGTTAAGGAATCATTTTAGAAAACCGTAGGTTTGCTTTTCTAGATGCTTGCAAAAAACAGGTTACTGATGAAGGTATTTCTCAGAGAAAAATCAAGACAGACATAAAGACAACATCAGGATGGATACTTTCTCTCCCCACCAGACACAGATTTGGGGATGAAACTAGAGCCAGATCCCAGATTGCCAGGTAGCAGCACTACTATGGCACACTATCGCAGCTATGTAGCACGCTATGGCAGCTATAGGAGAGCACCACAGCTCCCCAAGGCACCAGCAGCTGGACGTTTGGATACAGCTGATGGTGCCCTCCTGGCAACACACTCCGGTTCTCTGAGGAAGAAGGCCAACACCTGATGCCATACAGATGCTAGAAGAGGAGTTGCTGTGGGTGAAGAAGGCAAGGTGGGGCTGTGTTGTCTGAAAAGCAGATTCCTGCCCGCCATGCAATAAGTTAATGCCACGTGCTCAGGAGAGATATTGTATTTATTCAGGCCTGGGTGCTCGGTGGACTTTTCCACAAATCAAGCACACCAACAGCAAGTTACACTGTTCTTTTTATACACAAAAATCACGGATCAGTATTTTTCCATACACACCTGCTCACTACTGATTGGTTAGTGATTTACATACAATTACATATTCATTTCTACAACCATGCGTGCTCAGGGGAAGGGTCTTTTTGACCCGTGGGCGTGATTTTTAGTATTATAATGAAGGCACATTACTACAGGACACCTTAAAAACTAATTTAATTGCCAAGTTAGTTAATTGAATGGTCACTTTGCCAGGCTGTCATAACTCATGCATGCTCAGTAGCTTAACACAATCAGTTCCATGTGTTCTTCATGAATTTCCAGGACTTTACATACCCTAACTCCCTTCATGAATCCCTTATTGTTAATCAAAGTCACCTTGACCAATACTCAAAGCAAGGTAGAACACAGTTTTCTACACAAATAGTTTGTTACTCTGATGATATCAGCTGCCGTGTGCCCCTCGACAGGGATGGCTGAGGCAAGGGGGCAGGCTGCAGCCACCATCCCTGTCCTGAGCCTACCGGGTGAAGGTACAGCAAAACCACAGCATTACCTTCCCCACTGTGGAAGAAAGTCAATGTATCCTAAAACAAAGGGTGATGTTGCCTATTTTAATGGCCAAGCTCCCCTGTTTCTGCTAGCCAGCCTTTAGCTGAGAAGGCTGATCACCCAATTTAGCTTGTAGGAATATTAAAGTGCTGCAGTGATTTCATCTCTTGTCTGCACCTGAAAGGGAAAAGGGAACATAAATACACCAGTACAAACCTGCTGGACGAAAAATGAAGCAGTATATCAGGGTTATATTCCCGGTGCTCAGAGAGCTGACAGTGGCAGAGAGCCGGCCGCCCTAGGGCCT
>NW_009608720.1:0-45061 GCF_000690535.1 Cariama cristata
TGTCCCGGGTAACCAGGTCTGCCCTTTCCTTCTGGAAAGAGCTCACATTTTCCCTAGTCTTCCTTTTATCACTGACGTACCTACAGAAGCTTTTCTTGTTGCCCTTAGTGTCCCTGGCCAGATTTGATTCTATCAGGGCTTTACCTTTCCTAAACCTGATCCCTGGCTACTTGGACAATTTCTCTGTATTCCTCCCAGGCTACCCGTTCTTGCTTCCACCCTCTGTAGGCTTCCTTTTTGTGTTGGAGTTTGTCCAGGAGCTCCTTGTTCATCCATGCAGGCCTCCTGGCATTTTAGCCTGACTTCCTCTTGGTTGGGATGCATCACTCCTGAGCTTGGAGGAGGTGATCCTTCAATATTAACCAGCTTTCTTGGGCCCTTCTTCCGTCTAGGGCTTTATCCCATGGTACTCTACCTAGCAGATCCCTGAAGAGGCCAAAATCTGCTCTCCTGAAGTGGTGGGCAGTGAGTTTGCCGTGCACCCTGCTTGCTGCCCTAAGGATCTTGAACTCCACTATTTCACGGTCACTGCAGCCAAGGCTGCCCCTGAGCTTCACATTCCCCACCAGCCCCTCCTTGTTGGCGAGAACAAGGTCCAGCATAGCACCTCTCCTTGTTGTCTCCTCTACCACTTGGAGAATAAAGTTATTATCAATGCATTTCAGGAACCTCCTGTCCAAAATGCTGCCTTGCATGCTACAGCTGGACAGTGCCAACCTAGGAAGCACACAGCACAGGAACGGCTGCAATTTTCTGACACTCAGCAGTCCTTTCAATAGTACAACACAATAGGTCTCCGGAGTTGTGACATATCTGCAAAATTCACCCAGAGAAACTCCTTAGATATTGCAAGAAGGTTGAGAAATCCCCCAAGAATGGTGGCTGTATGAACATACAAAGTACTTAGCAGATTGTATCAGATTAGAATCTGTAGGAGACATCTGATGAAAAGGTAAGAATATCCTCTCCTACTCTCACAAGTACACTGGACTATTTACAGTGAAAATTGGTTCACTCTTAATACCTTTGAATGTCTACCTTTTTACTTAGAACACCAGAAACTGTATTACATATACGACATCAGTGATAGCTGGTATGCTATAGATATTTCTCAAGAATAAGCTATAAGAGTATCTGTCAACTGTCTCTCAGATACCAACTGCCTCGGAGCAACCAATTCCTTCGATGCTTGTCACAGGCTAACACCGGTCACTAACACGAGGAAGCAAAGCCAGATAGGAAAGTAAACGAATCTAGTTACCAAACCATTTTGAGGAGTCCAGCTATAAAACTAAAGTCCGTATTTCTCACAATTCACTACCAAACTTTCTAATAACATAAGTTTCCAAGGTTAGCCAGTCATGTATTTTGTTTTCAAAGTTAAGAAAACACTTGTTTTCTCTTTCTGTAGGAAGGTAAAATAAAACACTGGTAAATGTGCATCTCTAATGCTGCCACATTTTTTTTTCTCTGTTTAAGAAGACCTGGTTGTCCTGTTGGGGCATGGAACAATAAAAGAGCGTTTATCCCTCCCTTGAACATGGAAATTCTTTAAAATCAGTTGCCCGCCTCTGACTGTGAAGGATGAAAACTGCCACAGCACAATGGAAGTAATAATGAGTTCTCTGAAGTTAAGTATGACATGGTCACAGATGCAGGCTCTGCAAGCTAACAACAACAACAAAAAAATTTATCTAGACAGCAGAGTCCTGTTGAATTTCTCCACTGTCATCAGCTGTTCATTGTCATTCTACATTATGAATAAATGAAAGATTTAAAAGGTTTCAGCATTTATTAAATTCCTAATTGGAATCACAGATACTGAGATCTGAGACTACTTCAAGTCATTTTCACTGATAAGCAATCTCATCATAACATCCTCAAAAGAAGCCATTCAATAAATATGCATAACCAGTTGCTGAAACAGAAAGCTGTTTCCCTCCATAAGAGCAAAAAGTTTTGAGGAGCTTCTTTACCCATAAATGCATCTAAATCAATAGAGTCGGAAGCGAGCTGTCTGATCTCAGGCTGTACTGGTGTGCAAAGACAGATGTAAAACAAGAAAGAAGTAGGAATTAGCAAAGTGCTTTGAAGTGGGCACGTTTCACAAACTCAAGGAAATGGAAAAGTCAGGACAGTTTTCAACAGTGTGTATAAAAATCCACAGTATATCCCTACCCAGCGCGTGCAATAATTCACACACACGAAAAACTGCAAAGAAGTTCTCATGACAGAGAAGGAAATAGAGGTGTCTGTTCCTGACCGAGAGCTTACAAAATACAGAAGACAAAGTGATCCAGATATGCAGACTCCCCTGGATCTGTACTATAACTGGGACTCTGAACAACAGTCTCCACCACATCTTTCAAACAAACAAGGGCATATGTCCCCTACATATAATCTACACTAATATATCCAGTATTATCAGATCATTTTGGATATGATCTGGGAATTCACATATATGAATACCCTTACAGTACAAAAATAACCAGTGACATTTAAAGCTATACTTTGCTTATCATTAATGAGTCATTATTTTGTTGTCAAGTAGCAGTCTAATATCTTGGAAGTAGTATCTGCTAAGTGTCTCCCACTGGGGCGACTGCCAACTTATTTTGCTCTTTTATCACTCACACACAAATTTCATTCTTTGAACTCACCCATCTCTCCTTACTATCTCCCTTTTTTAAGTACAGCACAAAGAATCAAAAGCAGGATTGAGAAAAGGAAATAAAGAAGAAAAGGAATCTAGCACTGTTTTACCATCATCCTTTTGAGCAGTTGCCTGGATCTGAGATTCCACATTCAGAAGTTGGATGGTGAACAGGATTTTTGCAGACAAGGCAGACCAAATAGTGAGCACACTATCACGGGATGAGGTGAATTCATACCAAAGAGTTAAAGAACAAAATGCTGCAGGTAAAAGACACTGCAAATATCGAGTTCCTAGATCTAGATAGCAACCTACAGGCAAACTGGTGTGATTTGTTAGTTGAAAAAACAGATTCCTCTGCAAGGAATCATCTTATCTTCTATGTAATTTTCAAGATGTCAAATCTAAGCTTATGATTTTTATTGCCCTTAAAGTTGAAAATATCCTCAGGGAAAACATTAGTCTGAAAGCAAATTGAATTGCAGGCATTCTTAATATTAATCTGCTTTACTCAATATAGGTCGCCCATTCAAATGGCTCTTGGTTGTTTCAGAGCGATTCTGTGGTTCACTCTCAGGAGGAATGGCAGGGAGCTTAACACAGATAGGTCTCAATCCCACTACCTGTCTGACCTTAAAAACCTTGGGGACACAATCCAATCTACCTAAATCCTGTCAATCTTCACTTCCTATATATTTAATAGAGCTTAATTCGAGAATAGTAAGTCCAACTGAAGTAACTAGATCATTTTCTGTACATCTTCAGGGATACCTGCTTTTTTGCCTGTTCCCTCCATGCAATGGGAATCTTTGCCTTACCCTTTAACCAGGAATTTCCAAATATTTAAAAACAGAAAAAAACCACAGCATATATAAGAAAATAAAGAGGAATCCTCTCTCTGGCAGGTTTAATATTACAGATATTTCAGTTCTGTAACTGAACTGTTATTACACGTACAGAAGTTGTTTCTGACTTAGTAGACGAACCTTCTCTTTTTTTTTTTTTTTTTCATAGCAGCAGATAAAGGGAAGGAGCTTATACAGATTTGCTGAAGAATCTTGTAGGCAGGTATTCACAGACAGGCATACAAAAAAAGACCCACAGTGATCTGTATCCAGAAACATGCAAGTGTGCCAGAGGAAAGGGCTGGTTTGGCCAGACAGGTATTACTGCTTCTTTCTTTGATCCTGTCTGCATATAAAACGGGAAGAGGGGAACCTCTGAGCAGTTCCAAATTTTACATAACAGGAGATCCCAAATTAAGTAAATCACCTTTAGGAGCAGACTAATGAAGTGCAAACCACAAGGCCAGAAAATAGGGACTGCTGCTTTCACAAGTCAGGAAGGACGCACCTTTTGAAAACAGGCATTTGCGTACTGAAGTTTGCCACTCATGAGCACTACACAATGTCATCATTAGACGAGACAAAGACTACCTTCTTTTTCTTTTGTTACCTGAAATCAAAGTTCAACCATAGAACAAAATCAAGTGAATTCTCAAAGGATAAAAGCACAGAAAATTGCTCATAAGGAGAATGGTTGCTCTATACTGCTCCTTCCCAACAAAAAGGGAGAGGAGTGGAATAGCAGCATTTCTGAGGGATGCTAAAAAGCAGCAGTTTATTGTCTTCTTATTAGTGCAATCTGAATAAAATGAACAGCCCATCTATTTCCTGTAAAGTAGAGATGGAGCGAGAAATAAAGAGGGACTGAGGTGCTGACAGTGAAGCTCCATTAATCTCCGAAGAACCAAGCATGTCTAAGTAAACTGTGGATAAATGTTGTTCCATAGTGGAACAAATAACTGAATTGTTTACCTAGTCCAGCAGGTGCCAAGTGGTGCTTTCCCTCTGATTTCTCTCTCTTTACAGCTCTCACTCATATTGTTTAGGCATTGGTGAGGCAGCTCTAACATTTACAGCCAGATCAGCTTCAGTGCAGACCTACGGATCACAGGAACGATACATAAGGGAGATGAAAAGCATGAGGGTGTTTTTGTAGAGACAGGTAAAGACAAATACCACGCCAAATCATTGGCTCTTGATGAGCATAAAATAAAGTCTCTGGGAAGGAAATTGTGTCTTAGGGTACATCTGAGGGGTTGTGTCTGCAATTCAGCTGGACAGAACAGCAGTGCATCTGTAACCGGTGGCAGCCAGACATGGCCCAGCTACAGCCAGCAGGGCCTCCAGCTGTGCTTTGCAGAACATCATCACGAGCAGAGCTGCACAGTTCCCAGTCTAAAGATGGCTCATGACAATCAGCTTGCCAGTGTTACACAGGTCTTCTTGCAAAAGACCACATCAACATGCTCTCACCCATGTGTTACACTTAAGTTATCTGACTATTTATTTTTATTCCACTAATACAGGGGTGGAGGGGAGGGGAGAGATAGGTCACAGGGTTTAGAATTGGATATAGGCTCAGAACAGCCACTTTCAGTTTCTTATTGAACATAAACTTAGACTGTGCTTTAAATGAAAGCACTCAGATCTAAGTTTATAACAAGATATCCAAAATACATCTTCAGCTAACTCCAAACTCTGCCTGCAGGTAGAAGATGCCCAACCTTCTGTCTGGGCAGTTCTTTCAGTGCCTACATGTTTGTTCAACCTCTGCGCTTTGGTAGCCCTATTTTAACCACGATGCGCAAAGAGTCTCCGAGCTCTTCTCCACGACCCTTTTTGAATCCAGCAAGTAGGATTGCTTACAAGACCCAGTCAGACAGTAGTTCTCGGACAACAGCTACCTGTGTGGACTCCGTAAGTCAAGGTAACACTACCGACACAGACAGGTTGCTATGACTCAGCAGCAACATCTATCCTGTATTGTGAGAAGCTCTTTTTCTTTTACTCATAAAATGCAGACTTTATTATAGAAAGCTATGGTCACTTCCAGACTGTAACCTATCTCCTTGGCAGAAAAAATTATTATATTCATTCCAAATTTGGGAGATTTCAAGCTAAGTTTGTGAGGGGCATTTAAACTTGGTTTATATGGAATGAAATCTTAGAATAGATACAATGGATTGCAGTTAAACCTTAATAGTCTTAGTTTTGTCTGTACTACAGAGAGCTTGCAGGAAGACTTTAAAATGACTGTGGACATTTAAAAAACAGTAAAAGAAAGATACATTACATGTCCGTAACAAGAGCGATAAGGGGTAAGAAACACTAGCTAGCCTAGGAAAATATTTCCTGAGGTAATCAACCAAAGGACAATGGACATTCTTGAGAATAAGCATAATTTTTAAGGTAAAAACCATCAGTATGTGACACTAAAGGCAGTTTTTAAGTATCGTGACAGTCGCTTGCCAAGAAGACAGATAAAATAATATCAGAATACTGCAAGGCACACGTAATGTAGAAAGATCAGAAAGAACAAAGCATGTGGAAAAAAGCTTCACTACTATCTTCAAAAAGAGAGAGAAAGTAATTTTGATTGAGAATGTGAAAGAAATACAAATAACAGAGAATTATAATAGCTTGATAATCAAGAAAAGATAGTAGGAAATAATATGAAAGATCAAAAAAAATTATTAAATAATTAACATAATATGGATTATGAAAGCATTAATTTCAAATTGGAATATAAATTAAATATAAACCAAAACAGAATATCAAGTGAGGTAACACAGAATTTCTTTTAACACATTTTTAAGTAACATAACATACTAATAAAGAGAAAAAAAAAGCTCAAGTAACTTTGCAATGAAAAAGTCTGTAACTGGGAGCTAAGATGAAGAGTTGGCCATCTGACCTACCTGGACATTAGAGGGCATTTAAAGAAAACAACACAACACTGGGAAACAAAAAGTGCTAAACTATAGCCCAATAAATTTAGGAAACATGCACAAAACATCCATTTTCATGTAGGCATGCGATTCTGAAGGAAAACAGAAACATATGAATGGATTTAGGTGTGTAGTTTCAACATAGATTCTTGGCAAAAATGCTTGGCTTCAGTATTCCTAACGTCAGATCAGGTACCTACGCATGGTAGGCTCTGCTCCCTTTATTGTCAACAAAAAATTCAGCAGCAGGCAGGCACTCGGATTTAGACCCTCTGAAACATCTTCTAGAGGGGTTTCTTTCCATCATCAGGAACACAACTGTTTGCTAAGGGAAGGGTATACTGGGTAAATAAAACATTAAATAAAACGGCTGAGTATTCAAAAAATATATATGAAACTCTCTATATAGACTTACTTGCATTTAGAGAAGCTCAGGCTAGTTCTACTCAAGTAATTTCAATACGCGTCTCTCTAAGGACTTACAAGTATCACAGTATTTAGAACCATTTTCAATTTGGAAACAGTATCTGTGAGATATGATATGTGGGGAATCTGTATAACTCTGTGTAGATGCTTGGGGAATCTATGAGGGACTAAGTATGTCTAGGATGAGTGAGTGTTTTCCTTTGCTTCAGAAATTATTCTGCTTCCTTTGAAGTTAGTAGCAATTTAATAGAAATTAAATAATCCCTTTGTGTATAAATAACTTAACAGTAATATCAAGTAAATAATAAAATTACTTAATAGTAAACATCAGTAGATATGAATTCCCAAGAAAGACACCTGTATAATGTGCAGAAATATATCACATGCTAATACTGTAAGCATACTATCCTTTGAAATGTAGTAAATGCTCAGCATTTATATATTGCAAAAGTAGTAAATACAGTTAGTAAAAAACCTGGAACTGGTTATGAATGAAATACATTATAAAGTGGAACTATAGTAAAAGAACACTATTCTGTTGAAACTCTGACTGTATTCTGTCTCGGAGATAATAATGCTCATACTTTAAAGAGGATTATCCAGCTTGCTTTGAAACACCAGATGTGATCTTTGTAATTTCACAGTGAAAAAGGCTACTATAGGTAGGAAATGGTAGCATAATAAAGCAAGTTATGGAACTTAGCTCCTGATAATGGTTAAAGAAAACATTCACATTTCGCTGAGGAGATCTTACTAACACAAACACAATTACAAAAGGACTGAAGTTACAGAATTGTCTGATGTGTCACAAACACAGGCTCACGTGTTCAGGAATCCAGACAAAAACAGGAAAATGTAATAAAGTAGAAGTGGAATTCTACTAGCGTGTAGTATGAGAGGAGGGATGGAGGGGAGCCAATCTTACAAAAATTACTTTTGACTCAGCTGCTTCATTCAGCTAAACACGCACCTTAAGTATGCCATTTCTTCGATATATTCTCTGTCTATAATAATAAATACTTTAAAATATTCCTGCCTCAAAGTACAATGATAGACATATTATTCACAGATACATTTTAGGAAATTATTGTAACAGTCCTCTGGTAACAGCAGAATCAAAACCAAGGACCAATAAGCACTTAAAAATTTAAAGCAGAATAAAGCTTTAGCCTGAATTATCAGGTGTAAAATGTCTCATGCTTTTATTCAGGGAAGATAAATGTTTGCTTAAGTTAATCAGACCAAGAAAGATTTTTTACTTCAGCCACAAAAAAATTTCTCATAATGGAATACTAATATAGGCTAACTGGTTGCAGATGTGCATTTTGAAATGCTTGACACTCCAAAGATACGCGATATACACGCCAACCTCTTTAAAAATCAATGATGATCAACAACTTAACATCGTACAAAACAGATTTTCATCACTCAGTCTATTCTTCACCTTGTTTATAAGGCCATCGGCTGGCAACAACCTCTCCTGCTTGAGATTTCACAGCCAGTGAGTCCTGCTTGAGGCGATGGGTGATTCCAAGCAGGCATCCTGACCAGCTTCCCGTTCCTCAACACAGGCAGATGCTCCTCTCCTTCCGTCTTTCCCCTTTCACCCTGAACTTACGTTTTCATGCAAAGGACATTTGATTGTAAGGCACTCTAAAGAGGTGCTGCTATCCAGGGACTAGAGGAGCAAAGTACATCTCAGCACAGCACAAGGCAAGTCTAAAAGGAGCCTCAGATATTGACAGAACTGAGGTGGAATGCAGGTTGGTTCCCCATTTCCAAAATCCTGTATCTATATTTTAAATGGGATTGTTAACTGCTGTATTTTTTATGGTATACTGAAAAAGTAAAAAAAAAGTCTTGAAAAAATACAGTAGGAGCTCATCACTAGGACATACTGAAACCTATGATACACAAAGTCAAGACCTTAGACTTGAGATACTGAACGTGGCAGATCACTGCCTGTCTGCTAAGAAGTTTCTGAATGATAAAGTTGGCACTTAGACTATAGCATCAGCAGTGCTGCATATGGAGAATATCAGTAACAGCACTGATGCGAATATACTTGTCAGGAAAAAAAAAGAATCTGATTTTTATTTCTCCTGAAAATATAGAGAAGATTCCTACAACAATACCCAGCTGCAGGTTTAATCATCTGGAAAGAACCCAAGGCACCCCACAAAGAATGCAATTAGTCTGTAAATGGGGTAGGTCTAACCACTTTCGGCTGGCTGTTCCTCTCCATTTCGTAAGGACCCAGCTCGACAGGGTGCTCACATCGTGTAGGCAGCTACGAGATGGAAGCTATGTCTACTCTTCAGTACTGGTCCAGTGACTATTTTGAATAAATGAGATTGATCAAAAATGAAATGTTTTTCACAGTGGCCTACTGTTTCTTTATTTTTACCTGTTAATTCAATAGAGGATGTCAAACCACTCTGGAGAGGAAGTTTGGAAAGATCCTCAAATAAACTTTGCCAGTACAGTCACTGTGCCCTGCTGAAAACAAGTTAATGCAAATAGCACATTATTAAGCACAGACACAATCCAGAAGTACAGAACAAGTAAAATGCTTTATTTCATCAGCACTACATTTTTTTTTCCCTGATAGCAGAAAAAGTCCCTGGTTCTATTTTTTGGAATTACAGCAATATTGTACAATGTAGATAAACTGCTCTGGAAGAGTATTCTCTAGTTGTTTTATAATAACCACAGAAAGCTCTGCTGTCAGTTAGCTAACAGACATACACTACCAACAAAAGTTCAATCCTACGCTTCACTCATGCACAATCAATATGAGTATTTAGAAGGTTAATACATACATATAGCCAATCAGAAGAAAAGCATCAACTTTATTCCAGCATCTTCAGGCTTTTTATTAGCATATTTTCATGAAAGTTTTTGACTAAGAAGCATAGGCAAAGCTAGATGACCCTTTACTACATTGTTATTCTCCTTCACAAAGGAGAAAATAATCAAGATCCATGGAAACCAGACAATGTACCAGGAAAATGATATATTTAAATTAAACAGAAAAACTAACCCAAAGGGGTAATAATGAACATTACAAGTACATACTGGCATTTCTCACCCTTCTTCAAAGAACTTTTCAATGTTCATACTAAATGTAAATAAATTTTATTTTCCTACAGGTATGATTTAAATTTTAAAGTTACACCTATAGATGGTGAAAGAGATACTCCATTTATAATTTTATTTGACAGGCATGTCGTTGTGTAAATATTGATTGTAATTTTCCACATAGCTGGGTGCTGTTGGCCTTTAAATACAGTATTCATGCAAGTTATATGCCTTACTTCCACCTTTCAGCAGCCTTGCACTTGTGATGGTAATTGACAAAACAATCAATCAAGCCATATGTCTATCCTAGGAGGTAGATATATATCTATACACACACACACAGATAGCTGTAGCTGTACCTATATCTACACACACACATGCCCTCCTTGCCCAAAGCATGGCATATACCAAGCTACGTAGTCACCTCGAGAGCACAGCCCACAAACTGCTAGCAAGCTGGGCATAACCCTATCTTGGACTTATATTTTAAAAACTTTTTAACACAGTGAGACTCTCACAGCAAAGCCAGAGAAGCACACAGATATACACGAAGAAAGTGTTCAAGCTAAAAAACAAATCCACCCAAGTATAGTCCTTATACAACTTGAAGTCTTGCTTTGTCTCAGGAAAGCCATATTTGGTCTAATGGACCGTTTTCTTCATGACTATCAGTCTTGCTAAAAACTGTAAGTTAAGAAAATAAAAAGTGAATGTTTGTCTATTTCAGAGTCTGAAGAAGAGTAGGCTATATGCATTTTTTTCACAATCACCTTAGCTTTAATTTAGACAATCTACAAACCAGTTCCTAATTAATTTTGAAAATTATTAAATATTTTAGGGCACAAGACAGAGAAAATAAATGAAAACTTCTTAATACACTCTGTGGTCCTAACAGTTGATTAAAGAAATCCCATTCATCATCTCATCCTTTGAGTTTTTCTTTTACATGTGACATTCGTTCCAGAGCTGACATCTACACAAAGGTTACCTTTAACCTGGGCAGTCCTGGACAGTCTCTGTTCTCTACGGTACCTTTGCTATCAGAGGAGAGAAACAAGTTCTTTCAGTCAGCTGAGATGACATAGTTAATATAGGTGAATTATTCTCTGTAATGGATATCTGCTAATTAGCCTTCATAAATTATCTTTCTTAAAATATAATTTAGTTTACAAAGCATGGACTAGTCAGAAAATAAAAGCCGCATGATCATGCTGGATTCAAGACGACATTAGTTCTAGAATCTCACTGGAGATATTGACTGATCCTGTCATTAAGGTTGTTAATTGACTGCAAATATTCTGCTTGATTTAAAACTGTTGAAGCGAAGGATGGGTAAATATTTTCAGGGCTTCCTATGTGCCTCTCTACTAGTTTATTCTAATGTAAATTACAAATTATTACAATAGAAACACTGTGTATGCACAAGGATTCATTATCATCCCATCCAAGCAATTACATAGCAACATAAACATATACAGCAGCATATAAAATAAAATAGGCCACTATTTCTTCTGGTATCTTATGCCTATTAGTATATACATTCTTTTACCAGTGTGATAAAATATGGGTTTCCAAAATGATAAGTATTTTCCTTGTTATTTTTATAAGAATATTTAGAATATACTCAATGTCAAACAATGATCATACTTAAAATAAGATAAAGATCAGTATACAATCAAACCTTTGAAATACCTGGCAATACGAATCAAATAAAAATCCCTATTTGTAACTTGAAATTTTTTTTTTCCTCATTAGTTTACATGTATTTCTTGAGAGGAATGAATGGAATCTATGCACGGTAACCTCTCAGTAATATTAGCCCTTCCATAACGAAAGCGTCCGCTTAAACGCCCAGTCCTTCAACCTCACAGCTACAGCCTTTACAATGTAAGTCACTTGTTAGAAACCCATTTCTAGATAGGTTTTAAAACACTCAAAAAACCTTTCTCATCACCCTTTATCACACAGCTCCAGGCTTATTTTTGTCCTTCCTAGCTACCTACTACTGCCCTCACACCTAGCCTGTACCAGAGGTTACCTCCCCGCTGCTCTCCCTCACCCCACGTTGGTGCAACGGGGACGCGGGAGGTCAGACCACAGCCACGGGCGTGCGGATGGCTCACACGTAGGGGCTACCCAGCCGAAGAGTCCTTCAAGGGAAACTGCCCAGGGTACCCCATATCTGCAGCTCTCCCCCTCCTCCTTCCGTGAGGAATCACTATTCCTGACGCCAGCAAGCAGCTCTGGGGTCTCAGCAGACGTAGGCAACAGGCCCAAGGAGGAGGGGTGGTGTGGCCTGAAAGCACCAATACTGGAATTTGCGTAACTCATTAGATCAAGATTTCCTTTTACACAGCAAGACTGACTTTTCTGGAGGGTTTCTCACCCAGTGACACAATTCTCAGTCTATTCTACTGCTGTGGGGACACGGGATCCTCAGCCCCCTGAAGATGAAGTGCCAGCAGGACCAATGGCCCTAACAGAGCACGAGGGGACAGGAGCAAGAGGGTAGAGTCTTCAGAGAAAGGCAAATCCTACAGAAAGGACAGGTGGTAGAACCTGATTATTTTAATTTAAGCCACTTTGCTACAACTATACAAAATAATTTTGTTCCCATCTTTAAGATGTATCATATGTGTAAATATATATGTTTATCTGGGAACTGGTATTCGATGTTGTTGCTGTCTTAACCTCAAGCTAAGACTTTTACCCTCTACTATTGGAAAGTATTTATTCTACATCTTTGGCCTTTTGCAAGACAGATGCAAAATTATATGCCATGATCAAAAAAAGAAAGAACAAAAACCAAAACACAAGCCCTAAAACATAAAATTCCTTTTTATTTTGGAGAGCGTTTATTCTATGTCTTTGGCCTTTTGCAAGACAGATGCAAAGTTATATGCCATAATCAAAAAAAGAAAGAACAAAAAAACAAAACTCAAGCCCTAAAACATAAAATTCCTTTTTATTTCACTCCCAGCTCAAAAATTTCCAAGGAAGATTACTACTCACTGTTTCCCAACATAGTGAAGATGTCAGAATCCTGACCCAACTGCACGTCTTAAATAGGGCAGTGCAAAGCACCTCAAGCAGTCAAGAAAACACTGATTCCCAAAACAACCCTCATTTTTTTGAATCACATGACAATTAAGTCTGCTGATATAGCAGCCTGTCCTACAGTTTCTGGAAGGCAATGCGTGTCTTCCCTCAGGGATAACGTGCACAAGAACTGCAGAAATGGATCTCGCTATACATGCAGCTGAGGACTTTTGGCCTGTGTTTCAAATTAAAGAAAGACTTGAGGCAGGGGAAGAAGTTCCTGGTAGATATATTAACTGAACAGTTTCAACACACTCTGGTAAAGCTGAAGATCACATTAACACTCTATGAAGCTCTGTAACTCATCTAAGTTTTTATATAATTATAAATGAAATCCATTTAAACACAGACTCTCACTAAATTTCCAGCAAATGTAAGTCAATTCTTACCTCTCCAGATCCCATCATTCCATGCAATAAAAACTCCAATTTCTGCTACAGGGACGGTGTATATGGTCAGACCCATTCTTTAACCTTACGGCAAAGCATTATTTCCTACTGTGTAATTTATTACTTTTACACTAAATCATCATTCTTTTTGTTAGAAAGAATTGAGGACTGGAAAAAAAATTGCGTTGTGGAAACAGAACAAAATTAGGACTTTGCAAAATGTGCAAACATATCTCTCAGTGGGATCTTGTCACCATGATCACAGCAGTATGCAGCAAATAGCTTCTCTTTAGCTGAGTTGGACAGGCTTTAGAATTACATTATCAGTATTAAATGGAGCCTTGGAAAGTAGCAATTTACGTTATAAATTCTCTGTTGTTTTGTTGAGGTTTAAATGGGAAGGTGCAACTTGTTGTAGAGTTTCTGTAAATAGGAAAAGTTTCATTGAAACTTTCAAATTATAGTCTTCAAAACTCAGACACAAGTGCTTGTGGTAAACACAGTTTGAAATCTTAAACTGCTAATGGCAAGAAATATTTTTACATTCACTCGGAATACAAGATTTCAAAAGTCTAGAAAGGCTGTGCGGGGTAAAAGTTCAGCATGTGTGCACAGCTGATGAAGAATCATTTGGAGACATGCACAGACCTGGGGCTGGCAGAAGATTTTACATGATAGAGATGGTACATTAGGTCAGAGGTAGTTAAAAGCAAATTTCGGATTCTTTAAGGACATTCTCCTTTTAGTGAATAAAGGGCAAACGGCCATCCCCTTGTTCCATTCCTCTCCGCAGGCTTCAGTGAAGTTGACCATAAGGCAAGGTTGTACCGTGTGACCAGTACAGCCAGGTTCCAGGGGAACTGTTTAAAAGGTCTCTTACTTGTGATCTCCCCCATATGCGAGTATTTCTTCATCCTTTTCAGAAATTAAAGGCTGCTTCCAGAAGAAGTGTTGTAATAGGACAGTCTCAAGTGCTAATAACATACAAATAACACTCTCCTACCTACTCAATACAATTACTATGATGCCATCAAAATAAGCATCCAAAACTGATAACAAAAATTAACCCTTCTCTCCCTGCCCCCCCAAAAACCCTCAAAAAACCCCAAACCCACCCCATAGTAGAATTTCCTTGAGTTAAAAGATCAGAGTGACAAACGGTATTCAGTCGTTAGTTCAAACGTACCTTCGAACTTTTTGCTAGAGCTCAGCTTTCACACATTACTTCTAAAGTGATTTGTACTCCCTCTCAACTAAGAGATTTTTTTCCCCATTTATAAGAATCTTATCTGTTATTCACCTCTTTACCCTCACATGGTTCAGTTACAGAATTGCAGTAAACCTGGAGATACTGGAAGTACTTGAGTACTTAAGAAACTCCCTAAAAAATACAGAAAGCTACAATGGAATTACACATGAAGCTTGACTAAGCTACCTTATGAAACCTTAAGTTCTATACACTGATTTTCCAGTCTATAGTATCAAACTCAAGTTCTTTGCTCTCATCTTTATGTTGGGATCTCCACACTGGGATTCAGAACAACTGAAGTGTCCTAAAGCACCCGATAAGGACTGAAATTGATTACTTCACCTTCTAACACAAAAGAATTCCCTCTGGAGAACTGTAATCTTTGCCCATGATGCCAATATAAAGCTTTTGAGGGCATCGGCATGCCCCAGCACATTGGGGAATTAAGGACAATGGGTTTTAGTCTTTTTCTGACATAAATGTACAGCAATATGCATATACTATACAGAAAAAGCTTCATGCAGAAAACTCCTACTCCACTGCATGTATTTCTCCTCCTAGAGTGAAGACAGGAGAACAAACAATGTATTATTTGACAAACAACAAAAAGGTATTCTGGTGGTACCACAATGCAATAAAAAGATTTTTAGAAAGCGGTAAACAGTTCCACCAAATTCCATATCAGATAAATGTACTTCAGTTACCAGGGTTATGGCGCCCCCCCTTCAGCTCTATTTCTACTTTTTCCAGCTTAAAATGAAAAGGGGATTGTATACCTAGGAATTCACCTAGTTACTTTAACTACAGATATTACTGGCGAACCTTGTCCTGTCTATGTCCTTAGATACTCAGTAAAAATGTGCTCTTCCTCAATCTGCAATCATGTTATGCTTACTACATCGTAACAGACGGAAAGGCAAGGAAGTGACTAAACCAACATTCATAACTTCACAAGAAGTTGAAGAAACAAGAGGTCAACTAAGCAAGCTATGTATCTTCAATAATTATAAGACAGGCTAAGAAACTATGTATAATTTCTGTACTTTCCAAGTCTTACTTCAAAAGAACATGTACTGCAATTTGTTTTAGTAAGAAAGTTCATAAAAGTTTTATGAAATCCAATCAAAAAATTTGCAGCTACAAGGTAAAACAACATAATACAAAGGCTTCACTGCCATCTCATGCCATGACAAATTCCACTGTTTCCAATAGGTCTGCTTTACTTAAGTATTGCTTAGATGAACTACTACTACTAGTCTGCAACCATACATCAGCGAACTTCTGTCCATGTTGAAAAACAATCTCTGGGCTGCAACAAAGGTCAAGGGAATTGCAGATGCAAATACAAGAAAAGATCATTACTAGGCTACTAACATGAAAGGCAGGCATTGATTAAAGCATAAACAAATAAAAGCTATAAAAGAGAATGATCTTCTCTGCCTAAGTAACTAGTGTGGAGACAAGGTCTAGCTAGTTTGGGGGGATTTGTGAGGCTATGCTGCAGGAAGAACACCACAGCTGTCAGTTACTGTACAGATGAAGTACAAGATGGTCGATGAAAAACGAAGGGTGATTTGCCGCATCCTGCACTTGGGTATCTCGCTGACACATAAAATCTCCACTGGCTGTCATGTACACCAACCCATCACACAACAGCAAGAGTCACAGGAAAAAACACATACACCCAGGCAATATATAGGGCTGTTTGCACACGACTACACATTTCAGATCCTAATGTGTCTCTAATTAAAACATTCCAAACATCAAATGAAGTTTTAGGAACTAAGAGTCCACACAGTCTCTTGTTTGCGTCTCCTTCAGGCACAGTAACAGAAAGACCTTACAGAGGATCTGGTCAAAGGACTTATGAAGAAGTAAACAGGAATTTCAAAGTTAGATGATAAGGAATTATATCCTAGGCATCAAGGATACCGTCCTGATCTGTGGATGGTTTAGATTGTCTATCTGGATGCAAAGCAAAAGGTCCTGATATATGACAGCTGGATTTAGCTTGAAGGAGTGAATGCAGAATGAATTGGCTGTTTAATAAGTGTCTCCGAGACAATAATTCTGACCTATATAGTATGGGAAAGCCAGTCACAGACGGATCAATGCCATCTAACCCATCTTATCTTCACTTCCACCTCTTCTGTCTACATTTTGAAAGAAAAGACAACAGCAAACACCAAAAGAAAGCCTGCTTTTTCTCTAGTTTTTTTAGAAACTTAGTTTCCTCAACAACATGTTCTTTTGCAGGTTCTGGTTCTTTCTAAAGCCCGTTAGGGTCAGTCCTATCCTTCTATTTCTCCCCAGACCAAAACACCATCTAGATGAACTTTCCTATTTCCAGAGTCATCACAACATTGATGTATTTTTTCAGTGAAACACCTGGAATGAAAAACATAGCCCAAGTATCACTCCCACAAGGAGTCATCAATGATCATAAAACTCTGCCCTGGTTTTCTATCACCAACTGCCAGAATCCTGTCTACCAAGTATAGAAAAATACCACCTGCTGTTTCTGAAGACATTTCAGTTTCACACAAATAACAAAAAGGTGGTCTTTTACAGACCAATGTAATTCTGTTAGAATGCTAAGTGATGAATTCTTCTGGTCTCTCCATATTTGCCAGAACAGTTAGTAAATTCATCTCTTGTTTAACCTCTTAGGGCCAAGGAACTCTTCTTGGATCCTGACCCTGAAATAACCTGATACTTTCAGATTTCTGTTCACTGATCTCCTAAGAGCTTTCCCTTCCCTTGAAGCCTGGTATTTTTCCCTATTACTATGTGTTCACTCCTAGTCCTTCCAACGACTACTTCCCCGTAGCAGCAGAACATATGTAACATAGTTGAAGTGATCTCATTTAATCAAACAATGGGTATTCTCCCCTATACAACACATGGCACCTTTCTGTTGCACAGTAGGAACAGAAAGCTAGCCAGCTCACTGGACATTGACAGACAGAGATATTTAGTTCACCTGAATAGTCAGCATGAACGAGATTGTCCCTGTAAGCTCTGCCTTTACCTAACTGCCGACGCCACTGATTTTTTTGACACTAATATCACCATTGCTGGCACCACATTGTTTTATGCACCTGTTTCAGAAGTAGAATAACAAACCTCCCAAGCTGCTTATAACCATTCCCTGTCTCCTGCAAAGGCATTCATTCCTTCCAAGACTAAATCTCCTGAACTAGTCCCTCCTGCTTGCCCATGCTGTGCACATTCTGCTACCAGTTACAAGCTCTTGGGAAGCCACCTAAGCCACCACAGTCCCTGCTGCTTCTTCCAAATGCTTTGGTTTTCAAACATGTTACCTTGGCTTGCACCCACCACAGCATGTGCAGCTCCACATCGTGATTCTTTTGTTTAATTTCTCTTTTTCTAGAGTCTGATTTTGAGCTCATTATTTCTTTCCAAATCAGATCTCCATTTTAATATTGCTTTGAGTCCCAAGTTTTGCCAGAGACTGGTGCCAGAGAGAGCTGCTGAAACCCACCTGGACTCAAAGGGCCCTGGCTCTGGGAGTGGGCTTAAAACATTTCCAAATGAGAAGGGTGAGTTCAACTGTGGTCATGAGAAACTACTAACACAAGAACTGAATAAGAAGTTTCCTTAGGGATTTAAAGTAGGAAGAGAAACACCAGAATAATGCTGCACACTCAAGCAAAAATGGTGAATACAGGTTTTCAGGTCTTTACCCAGAGATAGGAAAGACTGAGAGTGGCACTGCATAGCAATGGCAAATAACCTAGGGAATCTGGGGAGAATTCAGAGCTAAACACCTAAAGGGAAAGCAACTCATTCAGGAAAATCTTTTATTTCCTCTCTGTATCTAAGCAATGTCCTCTGTTGTCCAGCACGAGTATTACAAAAGCTCTATTTTATTACTTTCTATTATCCTAGTACTTAGTAATTACATTATTAGTTAACAGACAACCAAGTAATTTAGTTGTTAACACACATGTTCTAGTGTTTGCTTATTTAGTGATATTTGGCCCCGTACCAGTGGAAGCACAGCAGAGAACTGAGCAGATTACAGAAGGTATACCAAAAGTCGTATTTACTTGTGGGATAGCTCTCCAGACACAGCAATCACAAACAGTAAATGCAGATTTAACCTCTGAGGTATTAAAGGTAAACAGTTCAAGGAACTAGAGAGACTGCCAAAACAGGATCCAGCATTAACTCAACAGCCTGTGACTGCTCAGCTTGTACAACGCAAACATAACCCTGCACTTTCTTCCATCTACAGTTTATTTGGGATTAATTCAAGGCAAAATAAAACTGCGAGATCTGGAATAGTAATTTGACACGCATGTTCCTTAGAGTTTCAAACAAAACGTTCCGTTTTTCTTCACGAAGCTTTCCTCGTAGCGCACAAAGCGAGCTTTCAAGGAGCTGTCCGTCTCCTCCTGCAACACTACCCAGTAAAGCTTCTCACAACGTACCTTTAGCTACACCTACTTCCAAAAAAGTTGAGCCTTATTTGGCATTCATTCACAGTGAAATTCCAAAACTTGCAAGACATGTCCAGTAACACTTTTGCTACATCTTCTCAGACCATTTATCAGGTAATAATGAAATGGATCACTGGGAAGTAATTGCAAAGAACTGGCAGCCACAGCCAGTCTTGAGTAAAGAGTAAAACAGTGTGTGGCTCATTAGGTATTTTCCTACAAATTGAATGACATAAATCCTTTGTGACTTAAATACCCTGGGCTATGTTAGTTTGAAATGTAGTTGAGATAACCAAGGCAAATAATACTCAACATAATGATAACTTAATTTTGTAGAAACAGAAGTGATTAAACTGAAGGAACTCTCTGAATTTTGAATCGGCTCAAAATGTGTATTTTTTCAAGTAAATCACAGTGTAATTGTAGCATTTTTAAAATCTCATTAAAACTGTTCTTAAATAAACAAGTGTTCTCATGCAGCATTGAGAATTCAAACATTCAAATGTAGTATTGAACGCATTTAAAATTTTCTTAGGGGACATGAGAGGCTTAGGTACAATACTCTCATTCCACTGCACAATGACATTTAATAATCTCAGTCTGTGAAACCAACTACACAGACTCTCGTCTATTAAAACAAACAAGTGTAAAAATCAAACTACAAAACAGTGAGAAGAAAACTGGATTTTTGGAATCCCTTCGGTTTAAATAATGAAAAGCTGTATTAATAAAGGCAGTGTAATAATTTTCCTCACAATACATGACATAAGATTGAAACATGCAGATCTAATTTCTGAATGTTGTAGCTTTACGCATGCACACTGAAGCTGCCTTCAAGGCAATACAGGATTTTAAGGTCCTTTGTTTAAATAAGAGAAATAAAAGGAAGCAGTGGAATAGAAACTCATTCATTTGTTTCTTAGTGAAAAAACAGAATATGAAACAAAGAACCCCAAGTCTTTACAGGCATGACCTAGATGCTAGTATTTTTGGTTATGCTTACAAATATTTTCTCAGGCACCAAATTGCTTCCTAACTGCTTAGGCATTCAAGTTTTCATAAAAGGGACTTACGCCTTAAAGTAGCTTTCTCATGCATGACTATCTCAGGCTAGCTGCCTTTCAGATGCCTTAAGCATCTCAAAGCTCACTCTGTTAGCTGGCCACCTAACCATTAAGCATTGTGGCACTACATATCATGACATCAAAACTCTTACACAACTTTTGCAGCAGGTCTGTGAAATGCAAGTGGTAAAGCTACAGCTGAGCTGAAAAAAAAAAATAAAAATCTGGTTTTTTGCTTCATAATGTAGCTAAAAAGTTACAGGGAAATCTGAGATACAGAGCATACAATTGCAGGGAGGCTAGACCATTCTGTCTTCTATACTTTTTTTTAGTAACAGCATAATTCTCACCAACACTGTTTTATGAGGAAGATAAAGAACTGAAGTAAAAGCCAATAAGAATTTCTACCATTCCCAAATTCCTTTTGATGTACAAGATATGTCTAAAAATCTAAGCACAGGAATAAAAATCAAAGCATGGATGCCTATAGGTAATTGGTATCTCTTGTGCACTTATCTTCTATGCTTTAAATACATCCAGAGAGAAAAATGACAGTACTAGCTATAATAAATTGTAATCTGCGAAAAACTGAGAAAGAATAAAGACAGACTAAGGAACGGAGTGTGTTGTCTTTGTCTATGATGTTTATTAAGGAATCTACAAATACTAGTGAGCCTAGAAAACACATTTATTGCTATTACACAAGACAAAGACAGATGGATAGAAACAAAACCAGGACCTTGACAAAACGCTTTCCCTAATCTTTAAATATATAAATTTTCCCAAATTTAAAATGCATCTCTATCTAATCCACAGAAGGCATACTGCAAATGCAGCCAACATAACAATGACCATAAGTTTTAAAAACAACATTACCAAATACTATGACTAAACTTGGTGATTTTTGGAAATGTGAATCCCAAATATGAAAATGAAATCACACACTAAACAAAAGCTATGATCTTTTTTGTGGGTTTATCATCTTGACAATGTACCTAAGAAGTAAGCCATTTTTATTTATCCCATTTTAAGATGGTGACCACTGGTTGCCACAAGAAGGCCAGCACTAGAGAAGCCTGAGCCAAATATTCTATAACATATCATACAGCATTTTAATCACTGAGAAACCTGATGGAAAACACTGGAGCTGATAACACTAATCATATAAAGTAGGCGTGAGGCTAATTAAGTTGTATTGATTGCTATTTCTTTATGTCCTAAATACATATTTTTACTAGGCTCCATTCTAGTTAGTAGGAGGCTGTTGAAGTTACTCACGTAGGACTGTTTGGCCATCTGTGAGGAAGCTCCAGAGGAGTCGCAGGAAGTCTCCAGTTCAGTTTCCCTTAAGCTATGGCAGAGAATTTGGCACGAAGCCAGCCTTCTGTTCCAGCTTTAGATTTGGCCCACTGTCAATTATCTGCAAACCAAACTTGCATGGCTTGCACAACACAGCATTTAATAATTGTGTATTAAATTTACCTACTTAGTACTTGATGGATTTATGCACAGAAAATGGAAACTAAGGTTGGCCAGAATAGCCAAAACCACAACAGATGAAACCATATACTACTTTGGCTATGACATCGTTCATTGTGCTTTTCACATGTACAGCTACCAATAATGAAAATAATTAAGAGGGAAGGGACATTCTGATCAAAACTATTCTACAGTCCATGTTTACATAGACTATGTATATGCATGGAATATAATGTATTTAAAAAAAAAAAAAGAGTGGAAGACTGAGAAAAATGCTATGCTAGGAAAGCTCTGTGAAACTCAAAACAGCATAGAGCACTGCTTTCTCAGCCATTTTATTAGGAGTAGAACATACCGCAGATACACAGTTTTAGCTGTGGAATTTTCACATCTCTGAAATCCCCGGGAGTCACTGTTATTGACCACAGCGGGGCAAAATTAACTGCTGATCATTTTTGCAAATCCAGACTAAATAAAGACCTGGAAAGCATGGGTTCAACCTAGCCCGATTACCCTTAACATGCCAGTTATCCTTTACATTATGCTTGTCTCCACAGCACTACAGTCAAAAATGAAAGCCTGTTACTCTGTTTTTAATGACAAAGACCTCCCACATGCGCAAAAAACAAACATTATTGAAACACCATACACTGAGATAGGTAAAGGAAAAGTTAAAATTACCCCATTTTGACATTTCTTTCTCTCCTTCCTTCCTAGTAAAGGATTTCTGTGTTCAGTAATGTAACAACCATTATCATTGTGAACAATATTTTACTTTCCCTGCTCTATGCCATACTGAGAACTGAGTATATTGTTGCATGGAGAACTGCAAATTTAATATATTTAGTATTTCTTGTACAATTAGATTAGCACATACAGTTTTGCTGTATGATTAAGTGTAACAGTTTGCTACCACACTAACAGTTTATGTTCTTGCATGAGGCATTTTTATGATCTTACGTAAGATTTAGATTTACAATTTCTTAATAAATGCACTTTGCGATTTCTTTAAATGGAGTATATGAATGACTCTGCTCATAGGAAAAGACTGCGGCATATCCCTGATACTGCTTCGGTCTGGCACTGTTACAGCAGCCGCCTTTGTGGATAGTTTACAGCTGCGTTAGAGGTCAAAACAGTATGATTAAAAGCCCAGCATCTGAGTTTTCACACAAAGCTAAGAATCATTGTGATTTAGGCATAGTAGCCTTAAAAAAAAAAGAAAAAAATCCTGTAACAGTTTCTGTACTGTTCTGATAAATGTTTTTACATACAGACAATTGTTACAAATAAATAGGTATGTGAACAGAGTATTAGGTACTAGAATTGCTTCAGTTTAGTTGCTGATTTTTAACAGGTTGTTTCTTCAGAACGGAAAAATAAAAAGATTCCTACATAGATTGATGTATCTTACCATGAACTGTTTCTGCTTATGTTAGATGCACTCCTTCTCCCCATCTTTTACTAAGCCCTCTCTGGAAGAGAGTACAGTACTGCTTAATTTTTAAGAGAAAGTTAAAACATTTAATAGTTATTTTCACATGAAAGAGTATTTATTTGTATTAAGATGCCCCTAGGTACAAAGAATTTTTAAGCTTTTGGTTCAACTCTGTGTTTAACAGAGGTGAGCTGGAAATATCTTGAGAGTAAACTAACAACTTCTGTTTGATTTTTTTTCTTCAAGTTGCAATTAAACTGGAACAAGCATGAAAAATCAATCTGACTTCACATGAGAAAGAAAAGTGAGCAATAAGCAGGACATACAGTTTCTACTTACCTACTTTGTTATTATGTATTCATAAGGCATACAAAATACATTTTTGATATGTATGCTTTAAAGAAATGTTCGTTTAAGTTTTACTCAGAGGCAGGGTTTTTTTCATTATGTTTGATATATTAACAACAAGTGAAGTTAAGGAAAACTTTTGAACTCCTCAGTTAACTATTTCTTACCGTGTCTTCATTTCACAGACAGTAGTACGTCTCTGCTTTCTCTACTGCCCTACTTCCCTAATTCATTAAATAAACTCAAGAATGAACATTATGCCCAATTACAATTCTGGTAATCAGAGCTTGTGACTGTCATCTTTTCCCTTTTCCTGACCTCACCAAAAAATTGAGATCTAAAAATGAAATTATCACTTGCTTGCAAAACAGACACGTTTTGTATTTTCATTTGTGTACTCGGACATTGAGGTATTGTCTGCCTTTTAATTACAGATTGCACAACAATAAAATTGTAATGTGTCCTCAAGGCTAAAGTGCCATTTTGGATGGAATCATCCATCTTGCATTTAATTTTCACTCCTGACACAAGCCACAGCTTTTGTCACGAAGAATTTTTGTTTGAATGTTAGCTTTTTCTATATTGCGAGAGAAAGCTGTCTGATGCTTTCCTTTAATGCAACAGCATAGTCAGAAGCTTTCACAACCATTGTGAAATGGCTCAAGAGATCAGCTATTTAGAATGCATGAAGATCACACCAGAGATTTCAAGAGTCTTTTTTAAGCTCCCTTCTTCCTAAGTAATCTTCCCTTCCACAAATCTCTATCATTAGAAACACAGGAAACTAGAAACAGAAGTTGCCAGGTTAGATCAGTACAATGTTCCTAACAATGACCGGTAGAAGACCTTTCAGAATAAATGAAAACAAAACAAATATAGAACCTACAGTAGGTGGGTACAAGAAGGTTCACTCTTGCTGCACATGCACATTATTTACTGATGTTCTCCAACATCACAGGTAAGTATTTTTTAATTTGCAATGCATTTCAAAATAAGGGAGTACTGAAGAAACACTATTGAAGAGCAACAGTGAAGAACATTAGCAGTTCTCTGCTACCATTTAGTGAAGATTCGGCCTTAAACATGCTTAAAAGGTAACAGCGAATCCACAGGATGACTGGGTACCCTACGGGATGCCTGAAGCCAGGGCACATTTAATCTTCTACAGCGTACATGGTGTTGGGTCACTCTAGGACGTAGCTCAATAAACTGTCCTCTCGCCAACCACAGGATGTGTCTCCAAGAGACTATGGAGTAAAAGGTCTTAAGCTTAGCTCCTCCACAGTAGAGTCAGTACCACAGAGATGGGGACAGATTATTTTTTTTTTACCAGAGCCTGTAGCAACTGGATAAAGGGTAATGGTTTTAGAACTAGTGTAGATTTAAATCACATATAAGGAAGAAATTCTTCACTGTGAGGGTGGTCAGGCACTGGCGGAGGTTGCCCAGAGAAGCTGTGGCTGCCCCATCCCTGGAAGTGTTCAAGGCCAAGTTGGATGGGGCTTTGAGCAACCTGGTCTGGTGGAAGGTGTCCCTGCCCATGGCAGGGGGGTTGGAACTGTGTGGGCTTTAAGGTCCCTTCCAGCCAAACCATTGTGTGGTTCTACGATTCTATACTTCAGCCTGCACTAAGGAATAATGTGGACTTCACCTGTAAACTTGACCTTTTTTTTTTCCTACCCAGAGTTTCCACCACATCTACTGAATGATTGAATGTAGAATGGGATTTATCATAGACTGATGCTTGAATTTAAAACACAAAATATAAATACGCTATAAACAGACATATAAAGAATAACTAGATAGGCACCGTGACTTGCCTTTTGCCATACATGAAATCTGTAGAAGAACAAATGCCAAATTTAGATCCTAGTCACTGAGTCTACTTCAGCCTCAATGAGGAAGACCTAAACCACCTCACTTTCCCCTCCCCCTGCTTTTTAAATTACTAACATTATATTACCAAAATAACCCTGCATTGCTAAGTTTTTGGCATCTTCAAGGGACAGAACTTCATAATACAAATGGACGGTCAACAATTTCACCAAATCCTCCAAAACAGAGAGCTGTTGAGAAGCCATTTCACCAGAGCTGGGAAGCTCAGGCTAGCTGCCGCCCAGGGCAGCCCGTCCTGGTATGGTGCCACAAAGGAAACCTCAGGCTTTTCACATGATAAATCAACATATTTGACCTTGCTGATAGGCTTGCAAAAGCTATCAAGATGGAAAATTGTTATCTGTATTGTTTCCTGAATGTTAGTTTACATTGTTTATGCAGAGCTGAGCTCTTATATTTCAAACACCAAATAAACAGATCTTTGTCAATTCCTTTGACTTCATTTGGCTTTTATAGGAATGCTATTATTACTATCAGCAATGCTGTCTACAGAGGAAACACTGTTCTCTCCTTGAAAAGAAGATGTGTAGCATGAAGAGTAGGATGTGTCCTACTTCAGTCCTGTGTACCTTTAGGCAGCAATGTTTGGATCCTAACCCAAAACCCAGTTGAGTCAAAAACAATGGTAGTTCCCACTGTATCTTAAATGGAGATAGGAAATTCTTCCTACAGTAGAGACTAAGCATGACGAAACTGAATGCCAATTAGTCTCAGTCATGTACTGTAAAATAAGTGAAAATTAAAATCATAATAGGTGTAATAATGCATTTTTAGTGGTATTCAATAGCAGCACATTAATAGTGCTGATACACTAAGTCCAAAAAGAAACACTGACTAGCCTACTAAAAAAGCCAGAACATCACTTAATACAACAAGGAAAATACACTCAAAGACACATACAATCTTTGTCATGTCTACCAGATCAGTTCAGATGGTTAAAGTATGCAGATGGAAGACAAAATGAAGAATAGGAAACATTTTTTTCACAGACATCTAAGAGATTTGCCTAAATATTGGTCATTAAAATCATAAATATTACATAAGAGAGTATGTGATACAAATGACCCACTGACTTGGTTAAAAATAATGAAAACAGTAAGGAAACAGAAGCATTCTTAAAGATTCAGCAAGAAAAAGAAAATGGTGAATGCATACAGACAGGCAGATGCATCTCTGCACATGATTATTTTTTATTTTATGAATATATACATATGTGTGAGCTCAAGTGTAGGTACGTGAAAGAACAGTCGCTCATCCTCTCTCTGCAAGTGATCCATTTTTTTCTTTTTAAATGAAGGGCAGGATGCCAACTTGGAGCATTTATGCTAAACTAGTATCAATGGCTAAAGTATATTTTATAGTTAAGCAGCTTAACAAAACTAGAAGAATGCTGTTAAGGTTTCAGAACCATTCCTCAAAAACACAGAAGTGTTAGAGCTGAGACTGCTTGGTAGACTTTTGCCAATGCTTTGTGATACAGCTTTTAATTATATAGTTACACACTTAGTTTTGCAAGATTAGTTTCTGAGGAATAGAAGACAGGGTCTTAACATAAGAAATGTCAGTCTTCCATAGCACCAGTGATGTTGCTAGCCTTGCTTATAAATAAAAAGATTAAAACTCAGAATACATAACTAGTAACGAGTAGCCTACTGGTAAAAATTAATGTACACTTTTTTCCCCACTCACCTGCAAGGACTCAAGAAGACTGAATGGGAAAATAGAAAGAAAAATCATATTATAGTGAATGAAATGCATATAAAACATAATATTCAAATCTTCAACTACTGGTTGTGTCCTTTTTTCAACCAACTGCCCCCCCTCCCCCCGCCCCCCAACCAATTCAAAACCAAGCAGAATCATAAAGATGTTTAAAAAAATTCTAGAATATATTCTAGTTCTCACATATATATTAGATAGTTAAACTATTAAAAATGTTTGTCTAGGAAGTAAAATAAAAAGCATTTAAAACTGCAGGTATTCTCCATCAGCAAACCACAAGTCTTCAGTGATATTATAATACAAGAAAGGAAAGAAGTTTTGGCAAGAAACCATACTGAACAATAAATTCATACACTTCTAGCAGCAGACTATGTGATGATACATAATTAATCTTTGATTAATTACTTTAATTTAGACACCACAATTATTTTTGCAAAGACAGTAACAAGCAGAAAGAGTTAAACAAGTTTTGTTCAATGTAAACTGCAATAATTCTACTTAAATCAGGCTTGGAGATACATATTCTTGTCTAACCTCTCCTTCATCCAACCCTGACTAATTTAAGTGCAGACAGATTTTGGTTTTATTTTTATCTTTCTTGTGTCTGAATTTTTATTCATGCTTCAAGTTAATTTCCACCTTTATTATTACAATTTGCTTTGTTATGGTACTCCTGAATCTTGCAGAACTTCAAATCTGAAGCTCAAAGCAGATACTTAAATTTGAGTCTCAGACACTATTTCAACTTTTCTGCATTGTGAAAGATTTAGACAAACTACTCTACAAACTGTACCAATAACTGTATAGCAGAGTGCTATATAACACAATTTAAATGTCCACCTACATAGCAATGGATAATTAAAACATTTGCAGTAAAAACTTCCTTAATACTCATTTTATAGATGTGAAACCATTGGATTTATAGCAAGTCTTTCTACAGATTGCCTTCTATATTTTGGCCATGGTTCTTCAACGACTATGTCCATTCCATTAGCAGCTACACATCAATACCTGAACGCACTTCAAAATGGTTGTCCTAACAGTATATACTGCCAGAGAGATTTATTTCGCCTTGCCTCACAGATGACACTCATTCACTCTCTCATCACCATTTCTGTCTTTTCTCTGTTATGTTCCATTTGCGAAGTTTTACGAAGCTTTTGAGAAGCACAGGTTGCTGCTTTTCCTCTTGGAGTCACTAATTCTTTGCTGCACTTTCTGTTTCCAGTAAAGCACTTAAAATTATTTTGCATATTCCTTTTTCTTCCTGGAAGTTGGAAAATTCAGGTCATCTTCTGGGGTTTCTAGACAGCTAATTCAAACAGCAACAAAAGTTGCTCACTCTCAAAGGCTAACATGCAAGGTCCTAATAACTGTATAGTTTATTTCAGTGAATTCAGAGTCTCAAGGTTTTCTGTACAGTATGTGTGTAGTGAGAAAAAAAATGTTGGAAATTAATCAAATTAGAATACATTCACTGTCTGGTACACATGAACACATTTCTGTCCAGAAATCTTGGTTGATAACGTGGTAAACAAACAACAGGAAAAACAAGTTAGTACTGTCAATACCACTTCCAAACGTCCACTGATTTTTCAGTATTAAAATTAATACATAGAAAGTGATAGCTATTGCACTCTTGTAACAACTTTCAACTTTTTAAAGATAATGTGATAGGAAAAGAAATAAGAATCAAAATAATTAAGACATTTAATGAGTTCAAAATGCTTTCAGCAATATAGCAATGCTCATAATACATTTTCTCAGAAGACATACCTTCTTTTGGTAATTAAACTACTTGAATACAAGAAACAGAACCAAAATACAAAGTATTCACCAACACGTCCACAATCACTTGCTTCAGCTATTAATGTGTGGTAAGAGACTATCACAGATTACACAATTTGTAAATGCTTGGCTTGTAAGAGTTAACGTAAGTGTGAAAGCATTTCTTGATGGTATTTGTAAAGCCCACTGAAGTACGGCATAGGACCCCATTTGCTAAAGCAGCTCATTTTCACTTCACTTCTTGAATAGGATTTTGTTTCCTTTAATTGCAAATGAATTTGGGATGAACTATAAAGTAACTGCCCCATTTCACACATAAGCACTTCTTCCATTGCCAAACCTGTTGTCCCGGTCTAGACGTACGGATCATGATAAAGCTAGTCATCTAGGTAACGTTTTCACTGTCTTTTTTTTCCTACCATTTTAGCCAGGAATCTGTCAAGTTTGGCACCTTAACTACAGGAATCTTTGACTTTTCAGAAGACAGACTCTCACAGTTTTTCTTGATTGCTTTATTTCAATTTTCAAATCAGTTTGTCTAATTAAAAAATGAAAAGGGATGTTTCCAACCTTTTCCACTCCAAAATGTCATTGTTTTAGCCATCCTATTTGCCTGCACCTCTCATTCTCACGCTTCTCATGCTCTGCAGCTGTTGATAGCTCTCATTTTCCTCCTTCAGTGGTTTTTAACAGTTCAGCAAGCATAAGTTCTGCAGCTTGTTAATCCTGGGAATCATTTTCCTCCAACTCACTGTCTTGTTACAGTGTTATATCTTTACTTGGCTCCTGCCTTTCAATCTGAATGTCTTCCAAGGTTGATGCTTTATGAAAATTTTTAAGTTTGTGTATTCTTTTCAGTTGGGTAGCTATTGAATAGTGGCAGCCACTGTCCTCCAAGCAATTCCTAGCTTACACACTAGAAGTTCTTCTCCTCAAGTCCAGTCAACTCAGGAGCTTAGCATAAGCCCAAAAAGCTGTGAGTTTTCAAGGAGATTTTAGGTGAAAGCTTAGTACGTAAGAAGAGAGTTCTGCTAAAGACATAAGAGGCAAATCAAAAGGAATGAACTAAGTGGGAAATGCAGACAAAGACAGTAGCATTAAGGAGATAAAGTGGAACAAAGCATGAGACCCCAGAGGAACAGGGAAGGACTAAGATGTCAGTAACATGATTTTCTGCTTAAATAGCTCAGAAAGGATTCTACGAACTTTGCTTCAGCAAACTTTAACCCCAAGGGGTTCAATTATTTTATTGATTCTAAGGAAACTGTACTACCTTGTAATATGATATTTAGTTTGCAGTTTTCTCTATCACTGGGCGCTACCTGCTAGACAGTATGTGGAAAGACTCAGTTACTAGGCATTGGCAGTAGTCTTTTTCTAAGAGCAGAAAGTATTGTTTACCTCAGGAGAGGTGTTTACTTGCCTGGCATCATCAACTGATAGAAACAACCTTTGTACCTTTTTTTTTCCCTACTCCTCTACCCTAGAAGGCCACCTTTTGTTTTCATCCTTCTCTATATCCCACATACCTGCATAACATCAACTAATTTAATGTATACAATTATTTCACAGCCATAAGAGATACAAAGTCCAAGGACTTAGCCACCAAGTCCTTTCTAATCCATTAGAGGTTAAAAAAAAAAAAAAACAAAAAAAACAAAAAAAACCCAAAAAAACAAACAAAAAAACACACCACCAAACAAACCAACCAAAAACCCTACACAAACCAAAGCAAATCAACCAACCAAAAAAAACCCACAGACTCACAAAGCAAAACTCAACAAAATAAATAAACAAACCATAAATAAAACACTGTATAGACACAACATTAGGATTCCATGCCTGGCAGGCAGTCACTTACTGGAGTAGCCCTTTTTTCCATCTAAGCTCCATTACCATATAGAGGTTTCCAGTGTATTTTCTTGATTTATTTTGTTAATCTCTCCTAAGACTAAAGATGGATAGCAAAGAAAGCAGCATAACCATCAGGGCCTTTCCACACTGAGTCCTACAGCGCAGGAATGGCCTTTGTAGCTGATCACATACATCTTCCAGACCAACATGGCAAAGGCTCATCTTGGCATAAAGATGAGGTCCAACAGCACTGAGGACTGTAGTTTCTTATAGTCTACTCTTGGGATCCAGCAGCTCAATTAAATGTAAAAATCATTATGACTAAACTTGCAACAAAACTTACGAATTTGTCACAAAACATACAGTTCTGGTTTTCCTAGAATAGACAAATCCCTGACAGATTTGTGTAGCCTAAATTACAGGCATGGTATTTATTCCTCTGTCTTTGCCGCTATATCTGAACAGTTTTATATATAACCATTTCTCATAGATTTTTTTTCTTGCCTTGATTGGGGAGACAGACATAGATTGGAAGACCTTAGTTCAGGAGATCTATTACAGCAGAGCAGAAACATAATGGACACAAAGGGTTTTACATTTTCACTTTCCCCAAAGCACTTTTTTTCTTCCAAGGTAACAATTACCAACAACATTCTTCCTCCTTATACGTTACTAACATAAGGCTTCCTGAAGCAAGAAGCTGAGATCTATAAAACCTCCCAATAGTATAAAAGAAATATTTCATCTTTCTTCCTTATCAGTAACAGTATGCTTACTTTATCCTTTATCTGTACACTTTTATCCTTAATAATATCTTTCATTATCTGAATGCTCGCATTTCAGCCTTTTGCTTTCAGCTTTTACAGTACTCTACCCCAAGAGCTACCAGTCTTCAAACTCCATCAGATACATCTATTCACTTCCAACATCTTTTCCTTTCACACAAAATGTAATGCTTTAATTTGACCCATTTGCCTTGCAACTGATCTTCCTGAGTTTTACTTCTCTGCTGTGATTACAGCAGAGATTCTCCTTCTACCTCCTAACAATTTTAAATTAAATTAATCAGAATCTTGAACTGAAAACTACAGTAGTCTTAGTGTTGAAGGATATTTGAGAAAAAAAAAAAAGGGAATTCTTGATTTGCTCCATAGTCATCTGCTGACTTTTTCATTTTGGTCACACACACCCCCCAAATAAAATCACGGCTTATAGTATTTCTCCTTAAAAACTTGTCTCTATTATAACCTTAGATAATCATAACTAAAACAAAACTACTACTAAATACACAATAAAGACCAATAGAAACTAGAAGACCAGTCCTGCAGTTACTGTAGGTGAAAATTTCTAAGGCTGGAGAGGAGTCCAACCTGAAAGGCAAAGGCTTTTGCCTCAGCTGGAAACAACAGTAACTTGCTGGTAGGAGTGAACTGCATAGGTAATTGGGCACTACTACCAAGTATGGAGTACGGCAAAACTCTACCATGCTTTAATATTTAAAAAGTAGAACGTAGTACTGCAGATGGAATAGTCAAATACTTTACATTTCAGTGGTTAAAAGTTTCTAACAGTTATTTTAAAAGACATTTTTGAATTTAAACTCTTCATTTTCTGTATCAGATGCACTTAAGAAGGCACATCAGTGGTACTCCATGTTTCCTCATATGACTATTTTATAGTACTCCTATGTTTTTTCCACACCTGATCTTATAATTTTTAGTTATTCCTTCATAATGAATATTCCCTTATATAAAGCTTAACTACAAGGCTGGCACATGCTTTAATATACTACTAAATATTACACAGTGTTATGCCATCTATATAAAAAAGCTTGGACAAAAAAATCAGATTAACATTAATTTAAAAGCATAATTGAATGTTAAACGTTTAAGGCATGACTTATTAAACTAGGACTCTGATGAAGCCTGAAAGAAGCTCAAAGGCTGAGAGGGACAGCTAACAACACCCCACAGTCTGGCATGGAAGACAATCTGGTGTGCCTAAATATGCTAAGTCAAAGAGGGAAGATATACCAGCCACTGTTGCAGGAGCTAAGAATTACCCTTAAGGACTGGTAACAGAATTGCAAAAGAAGCCAAGAGATGTATAGCATGTATTTTTGTTCACTTTTACAACTACCTCAGGTCATAGCCATTACAACTTTTAAAATGAGAATTTCCAGAAAACATTAATGAGCATCACAGAAGTGTAAATGCATAGCACAAAACCTGAAGCTTAGGGAAAGCTGATGGTCTTAGGACTGGCCTTACATGGAAAAGATACCAAGGGGACATTCTCTAATGATGAGAAATACCAAAAAAATCCTTGCCTGGAAAAAAAAAAAAAAATATGCTGTGTTGGAGAAACAGATCCAACAGGTCTCCATTTCTTTAAATTAATCCTTCAGCTCATGGATATAGTTTCAGGCTTTCTGGATAGAATCTCAGCCAGACTTCCATTAATAACCAAACCTCTTTTAGACACTGAAGAAGTAGCACCACAGATACGACTGAGATTCAAAATTTAGAACACTGTCTACAGTCATAATTAACTGCAAAAGTTGGATGATGTCCAGAGCTGCAGTCCTTAGCTTGAAAGTCTGCCTATAACAGAAGGATCTATATTAAATCCAGGTTAACCCAGAATACCATTTTAATGCGGAGAATACTGCAGACAGAAAATGCAGTGGTTTTTGTTTTCTGTTTGGTTTTTTTGGTTGGTTTTGTTTGATTTTTTTTTAATATCCCTTTGTTTTTTTCTACTGGAAAGTTTCAGCTATAAAAAAATTAATTCTTTCTAAGAGTGAAACAGGAGAAAGAAAATTACTTCCCCCATGTTAAAAATACTTCCTTAGAAATTGAGATCTTGCATCATAACATCCAGGAACACAGGGAATTAAGCAGGAAATTGGCTTTTTCATCAGAAATACTTCTTCAGGCATTTCCTGAAGATCCATAGAAAATGGACCTAATTAGGCAGGGTACAGGCCTTCAATTTATTTTAGCAGACATACATTGCACACAGAATTTACAAGACCTTGACTCAGAATCATATACATTGGAAAAGATCCTTAAGATCATCAAGTCCAACCCTTAACCTAGTGCAATCAAGCCCACCACTAAACCATGTCCCTAAGCACCACATCTGCATATCTTCTAAATACCCCCAGGGATGGCAACTCCACCAGTTCCCTGGGCAGCCTGTTCCAGTGCTTGACAACCCTTTCGGTGAAGAAATTCTTCCTCATATCCAAATTAAACCTTCTCTGGAGCAACTCGAGGCCATTTCCTCTTGTCCCATCCCTTGTTACTTGGGAGAAGAGACCGACCCCCACCTCCCTACCCCCTCCTTTCAGGTCGTTGTAGAGAGCGATCAGGTCTCCCCTCAGCCTCCTCTTCTCCAGACCAAACCCCCCCAGCTCCCTCAGCCGCTCCCCATCAGACTTGTGCTCCAGACCCTTCACCACCTTCGTTGCTCTTCTAATGCTTGAAGATTTCAGTTTTATGATGCATGGTAAATCCATTACAGCTCTTTCATGTTGCTAGACTTTTTATGTACCTAAGAACAGCATCCTATGGCTACAGAAGTTGTTCGGTTTGCCTCTAGAATTATTTCTTAAGGCTTCTTGATCTACTGCAGTGATAGACAGACAGATAGATTTAAATGCTCTTCTTTCTTATATTCATTTGGCTGCTGCCCAAAGTGCTTCAATGAAAAGATGTGATCTAGGCAAGTGGTGATAGGAAAAGATGGAAAAAAATAGCAGTGAAGAATAGACAAAAAAGGTCTGTAACCAACTGAGGATGTGCCTCCACAGGCTTAAAAAAAAAATAAAAATTAAAAAAAAAAAATCAACCAACCACTGCTGAGTCTTCATGGTCCTATACTATCCAGCAGAAAGCTGCAAAAATCAATGGGAAAAGGATACCTCTGTTCTTGACCAGAGGCAAGTTTCTATCAAGAAAGAAGGCTTTCACCTCTTCCACTTATACTACCTTCAGCCACTGAGGGTTGTGCTGTGAAATATTTGGAGTATCTAAATGAAAATACTTAAACCAAACTGGGAGTAGGAACGTTTGGTTTGATTTCTAATTTTTCAACTTCTTCAGAGGAAAAATCCCACCAAAAAAAAAATCAAAACACACTAGAACAAAAAAGCACCTTAAATGCACATTTAAAAAAAAAAAAACAAAAACCACAACCACCAAGCAACAAAAACCCAAACACATAAAAAGTACTAAGTTACAACTGCGGTCGAGTACTCGAGTCAGTGAACAGTAACACTGAGACACTCACATTATTTTAAGTTCCTGGTATACATATATTAAAATGTGTTTAATTGGGTGTTTTAATATACCATTTTTCTCCCCAGAGAACTTCTGCTTCACTTGTTGCACTGGCCAGACTGTGCCCTCAGGACGAAATTCTCAGTCACAGCTGAGTATCACAAGGCAGCAATGAGTAGTGCTGTAGTTAAGTCTGTTATACCCTACTCTGAAATACTGGATTATTTTCTTGAGGTGACTACACAGTCCCTGCACAGTGACAGACAAGAAACACAAATCATAGGTGTCACCTGCAGTTTCAATATGTTTCTAGTGTTATCGTAATATTCTCATAATATGATTCAACCCCTGGGACCCTGCATGTGTTTTGTTTACTTCACTAGTAGAGAAGGTCTGTTTTGAACAAATAATGTATTATAGCATGCAAAATAATATGAAATACCAAGCTGACAGCTGTGGTAATTTTGGCGTTCATCATTTTCTGTGTGACTTTTACATGTATGTAAAGGGAAAAATACATAACACACGTTCCAAAAAATCTAAACTGTTAATATAATAAAGCATCCTGAAACTACCACAGGAGTGCAAGAAAACAGCTCATTACAATATTCTATAAAAAGAAATCTTGCTGCTTCAAAATAAATATGGCACACTGACACTGTATGAACAGATACGTTGCCTTACTTTTGTCAGTACTGTCAACCTTATCCATTCAATGAGGCACTTAGTTTTTTAACGGATCATTGTGCAATTATGAATTTTGTCCACCCAAATATGGATTAGAAATTGCATTAAGGTTGCACAGAGAATCTTACTGCTGCCACTTCTTAACTTTTCAGGCCCTGGGTTTCTTACATTAATATTTTAAACACATTTCTATTTCACATTATCTACATATGTAATTATTCATTCAAAGCATGGCATATATTATAGAACTCAGCAATATCCATAATTCAGAGAAAGAAATCAGCTGTTCAAAAGAATCCTCCTAAACAAAAGAAACTTGTCAGAAGAAAGATTCGTGATCAGAACTGAAATGTCCAGGGTCATGCATCACTATTCCAGAAGTCAGGAAAGAACTGCTTCAAAATGCAAGCTAACTGCCTAAGTATTTACAACAGGGAAAAATGCATCTGTAGAGAAGATTGTGGGTGTATCAGAGACCTAAGGATTCCTTGCTCTCGTGGATTTTCTGCTCCTTCGGAGACCATTTCCATACACAAGATGCACCCGGTAACCACCACTGTCATTTAATTACCTCACATATAGAGCTCTCTTGTTGTGCATATGCAAGATTATAGATTTCTTTTACTGCCCATTAGTGTATCCCTGATACGTTTTTGTAATTAGCATAATTCAAAGGACAGTATGGCAGCCAAGTAAGCAACTCCTGCAGAGCCTAGACTTTTGCTGTGCATCAATATGCATAGTTTTCTGTAACTTTAGGAGCGCTTGATTATGATTCTCAACATATTCAGTCAGAAGGGGTTCTGAAGAGATTTTCATTTCAATTATGCATGCCTCATTATCATACTTTTAGTGAAGCGGAAAGTACATTACAAGGTGACAGCCAAAAATGATGAGATGAAAAGCACAAAGCGTAAGTATCCTGGAAGGATTTTTAAATTTGTCTGAAATAATATTAATTCGTAATAATATTAATCATCCTTTCTACAACACTGCATTCTTACACAGCCGTTTACAATCAGCTCTTCAAAGCATCTTCCACAAGATCACGTATGGCATAAAGCTTCAGTTAAAGAAAGCATACAGTTATCACTGGGGAGACAAACAAATTAAGAAGTATTTTGTGATGCAATGGAGTTTACGAAGAGATGTTTTTCTGAGTTTTGAAAATAGGTGCTCAGAAAACAGGAAAGTCCTTAGCTGAAAGGAAATGGGGCACTGTTATAAAAGGCAGGATTGATGGAGATGAAACCTTAAGCTAACAGAAGGAGCTAAAACAAGAGCAAAGCAACATTTAATCAGGAGGTATTTGGAGCGTGACGCTGAGGTCAGCAGATCAGAAAGTACAGCATGGTAAAAAAAAAGAAACTTGAATCTGAAGGTAAAAGACGACAAAAGGATTGAATTGAGAAATTACGCGGTTAGAAGACCGTGACTTTCAATAGTGGTATTTTTGTTAGATTGAAGACCTGAAACTCTCAGAATGTATATGAGTAGAGAAGAAAGAGTTGATAAGCTCAAGAAGGGAGAAACTAGATGAGGAATGAGAATTATGTACTGTGACAAGATACCTGAGAGACAGCAGAAAAGGCATAAGGAAATAAGAGAGAAACCTATGTTTAACAGTAAGACTGTTTTTACAGAGCAAAACACAGGGAGGCCAGATTGCAGGTATCTTAGAACATGGCTGATGGAGGAACAGCGTAGGCACCCTTTATTTACACCAAAAAAATTCAAAGGCAAAGAAGGAGGATGAAGTTAGTGTATGAACAGATGCAGGAAAAAAAGAAAAATATGAAAGATTTTTTCGTTAGGTGAAAACCGTGAATAATACAGGAAAAAAAAGCCAAAAAGAATATGAAAGCATATATGAAATATAAATTCTTTACATAAATACACATTTTATTATGTGTATAAACATAGTAATTTTTTTATGCAAAAATTGCAATGGAAAGGAAGGAAAGAGTAGGAATGGAAGTGAGAAAGAAGAACGGCATAGATTGAGCGACTGTGAAGATGTAAAGAATGGGCTGACAAAAAACATGAAATTAAAGGCTACGGTAGGTAATAAAAGGCAGGGGAGGCGGAAAGAATCTTTCTAGTCATCAAATATAAACTGCAAAATTGTAAAAGGTTATTCACATGAAGAAACCACATTGCTGGATGGGGCTGTGTGCAACCTGGTCTAGAGAAAGATGTCCCTGCCCATGGCAGGGGGAGTAAACTAGATGATCTTTAAAGATTCCTTCCAACCAAACCATTCTATGATTCTGTGATTCTACCCCTAAGCTCTAGCACACCGCTAACAAACCTGATCTATCATCAGAAAATGGGTGTGCTGTTGAGTAAATGCCAAACATTAATTTAAAGGGAGAGTGAAGATAGGATAGTGGAACATGCATTAAGAACGTAGTAAAAGAAAGTGCTGCACAGACCTTTGAGGAAAATAATTAAGAACTATAATGCTGTATAATGTATGTTTGACAAATCTGAACTGTGTAAGGTAAGCACAAGTGGCAGATACCTACCTGATCTTACAGACATACTAGAATATCTTCAACAGCCTTGATTATTGGTCTATAGCTTTCTGAATTCTTCTCATGAAGTATCTAGATACAGCAGACACTTTTAAAATTGGTAATATTAATGAATCTTTTCAAGTCTGTGGACTAGCATTTCAAACAAATTCAGATGTCAGAGCTTGATAGGAGTCACAAGGAATCAGAACAGGCACTTGGCTTCCTCACTAAAATTAGTATAGTATTAATGATAACACAGCTATAGAATAAATAAGCCATCTCTACTAATAGGAAAGGGCATAAAAAATGCAGGAAAAGTGAAAGGTGTTTGATGAGCTTGTTCGCATGACAGAAAATAGTGTTCTTCTCACCATCACAGCAAGAGCAACAATGCAAAGGCTTGTGTATTTATTTGCTACATTTTTCTACCACAACAAAAACTTCAATTTACTATACTTGGTGTACTCACAGCAAAAGCACTGCTGGAAAAACACTAATGAAATGCAATATAATACAAATCCATACAATACAATAAATCAAACATTTAGAATCATCACTGCAGGGAGCAGGCTTTTAGAAATTGTTGGTCAAACAGGACAAAAACCACGACCTGTGCCTATTTAAAAGGAAATACGTCAGCTCTCAAATCTAGAATTTTGCTTTAGAATTGTAGAAAAGTAATCAGTTTTCAAAAATCAGTGAAATTTGTACTTGTTTAGGTGGGAATTGCATTGATTTCCAGTGGCAAGCACGTTTGACACAGAATTGTCAAAACACACCTTTGACTTGGTAGTGAACATAATACAGTTAAGAGCTGTTAGTTTGGATGTTTGTTTTGTTTTTTTTTTAAACAGGAAAATATTCTTTATTCCAAATACTGTATGGTGTACATTGACACTTTTTTTGGTTAAAAAACAAACCAAACAAGTCCTCCACAGCAGCCCAAAGAGATTTACTTGTACAGAACTGAAATGGTAGTGTACTTCCTTAATCACCATTGACAATGTAGCAAGAACAAACATAGAATCCAATTTGCTTGTGTGTTCATCCGTCTTTCAAAACAGTTCTGTTCAGTTCCAACAGCGGAAGGGTGAATGTATTTACTATATACGATTATTTATAAGAGTGGAATTGAAAAAGTAGGGCAAAATGCTCCTCACTTTCCCGGCAAGCAATTACAAGACAATGAAAACCAAAGTGAACTTTCTCTTCTTCTTTTATCATAACAACTTATTCTGCATTGGACAGTAACACTCCTTTAAAACTACGACATCATTTCAAGGTCCATGGGTCTTTATAACTAATTTCACCTGTGTGAATCAGTCTTTCCTGAAATAAGCGTTCTTAAAATGTTACTGTAGTCAGCATTTTTATCCACATTTTTAAAAAGGAAAGAAAAACAGCACTCCAAATAAAAATTGAGAAAATTATGAATTACATTTAGACCAAGAAAATGATCCGTCCTTCCAATACCTCAGAAAATGCTTCTCATTAAAATAAACTCTCTAAAAATCTCTCTAGAATACTAAAATATGTCTCTCCAGTGGTACGTCCAACAAACCAGGGGTCTAATGGCAAACAAATAAATGGTGACAGTAAGTTACACTGACATTCGAACTTTTCACTTTCAATAAATGAAAGTAATGAAACCTTGACAGAGCTCCTGATGTGATGACATTTGAGGTCTACAGTAGTTTTGGTTTTTTTAATAAATCACTTGAGTTTTATACCATTTGTATCCTTTTAGCAGAAACCCAGAATACATCTGTCTGGCTAAGCTTCTGAGTTAGTAAGCTCCACTGCATGTCCCTTGTGTTATTAATCTTTACACCAAATCCAATTTTACTTATCATAAGTAACCTGCTTCCTTCTCCGGACTTTTGAGATAACTAAACATTTGCTCTTTGTGTACAAACAGTGAACTAGCAGAAAGAAGGACTGGTGTACATCTCGTATCTGTCACACAAAAAAGGATTTCCAAATTTCATCTTCATGGCTTTTTTTTTTCCTCCTGTGCCATTTATGTGTACATCTATCTACAGCTTAGACTGGCTCCTCTCTCAATTCTGAGAGAATACACGCCATTCTACAAGAAGGATAAAAAAGCAATGGCATGCAGCACAAATCACGGCAGAACACAAAAGGATGTATAGTACACACTGCTCACGCCCTTCCAGTCAGAAACCTGTCCATGACAAACTCCAGGATCTTAATCATATAAAGAAAGGAAAAGCATGATCATTTCAAAGACCTCAGGGGAAACCTAATGCTAACTCACAACCTTTTTTCATGCACAGTAGTCTTAGATGCAATCTGCACCTAACTTTAAGCAATAATGAGCAAACTCTTTGACCTGTAAAATTTTTTCAAAGACAGTAGCTTCAGATAAAAGTCTGGAACTACTCATCTTAAAGATGAGCTCCAGGGAGGAGCAGAGGGAGAGACAGAGAGATGCGTATCTCCAAAAGCTGGACAACCCTCAGGTTCTTGGGACCCAAAGACACTGGAAATAACAGAAGAAAATCCTGAAGTTTCATAACTAGTACAAATATAAATTATGCTCCTCCCATTGTACTCCACTTCTGGCCCAGAAGCTTAAAATTTGACTTGTAAGACTTTTACATATGCATATGAACTTGTCACTTTTCAATGCATTTACCATTTGTGCAAGGAAGGGGCAAGGAATGGAAAAATAGATACCTGTTTTTCATATTCTTTGCACAAACAATTTCTAGCTTTGATGTCCTTATTCTGTTTCTTAAATCACAAGATGCTGTGAGTTCCAGCACTCCCAAATGTGGAAGCAAGAAAATCCCACTTCAGTTTTTGTTTGATTTTAGAGATGCCATCTTGATGGCCAAGGCAGTTATGTAGTCAAAGAAACAGCACTGTGCAATCACAGAAGGTGTCTGTCAGTGTAGCAGAGGAAATACAGAAGAGCAAAGAGATTTAGGAAATGAACATGACTGCTAGCAGTATATAAACTAAGACTGTATTCAGGGATTAACCTTCAGGTGCCTTCATTTATAAAACTACTACTAAACTGTTATACAAATATGTTGCAAGAGATTAATAGCAGTCCACAAACACCCCCTCCCGCCCCGATCTGCTAATGAAATTTATTATAAAAATTAATTGTTCCTTCCTTTTTTTTAAAGGAATACCTATGTTAAGGTGCCACAAATTATCATGAAAAACTGCTGATAAATCTAAACATCACCCTCAAAAAATTTCTGAGGATAACTAGCATTGTTAGTAAGCAATTAACTGCAGGTAGGTGAAGATACAGCAAATTTTGTTCTTTACTATAATTTTAAACTAATGGTGAGAAAATATATTACTGCTTTTGTGTTTCTGAAACAGTAAAACTTCTCAGGAAACTTATTTTGCACACATGTAAGCCTCTCCATATCCACGGCATATTTTAAAAATAAGCAAAATAATTACATGCTTCAATGTCACCACTGAGAGAAGGTGAGGTAAGGCAAGATTTGTAATGACATTCAGCCTTTTTGGAGTATATAGAACTTAATATCGTAAGATATTTATACAGTAAACCCAATCAAAGTTTTCAGCCAAAGCTTCGATTCAAACAATATACAGAGATTGCAGAACGAGCCAAATGCCTGTTATTGAGCTGGTGTCAGGTGGACACAGAAAAGGCCAAACACTTTCCCACCAGCCCTACTGTATGCAACAACCAGAAGCATTAGATATTGAAGTTCCATCTACAGAGCTTCTATATGGGTCTGTCTCTACTCAGAGTCTCTGAAGTGCACAGAAGAAAGTGAGATATGTCTGCACGTATCTATGTGAAATTTGTGAACCATTAGTGATGACAAAAAAATGTTTTCAAAATGTGAGGGTATGAGTATTTAATTTGTTATTTTCTTAGAAAATATAAAATGACACAGCATACCACATATTCAAAAATTAGCATTTCTATATGCTGAACACTGTAATACCTATTATTCTGTGGGTATTCCCTTAAAGCAGGGATACAAAATCAGTTCCCAATCTTAACTACAAATTTCAGGTCCCATAAGAAAATTGCCCAAAGCTTTCAGTTGTCTGGATGTATTACTTGAAATGTCAATACAGAGACAAGTATTGCAAACTCTTACCAGTTCACCTGACTTCGTCTAGAACAGGAGCTGATAGGTATTCAACACGTCATGTACATTGTCAATACCCATACACAAGTAGTATCTTGCAAGATACTCTTCTGACTTGCCCAGACCTCTTTCTAGGCCTTTGCCTTTTTTCTTTTTGTTATCAGATCCTGAACTTACTTCAGTCCTAGGATTCTCCTAGGACTTCACTCTCCTAGGATTTAATCCAAGCATCACCAACTGACCAAAGTAACTTGGCCTCTGCCATGTCTTCCAGTAGACAACTGCTGGTGCTAAATGCATGGAAACAGAGCCTTCAACACAAGTACCATTTATTTCAGAACACAGTACGTGCAGTCTGCGCTAAGCAAAATGGGTTTCTCTTACAAAGAGATCAACAAGTAGAACATTAACCGATGATGCTGACATTCCCTGACCACCTCCCAGAAGCGAAGCACCACACAGGGAACTTACACCCTTGTCAGTTGTTGCAGGCAACACACAGAAAGTTTTCTTCTGTTTGTGGACCTTCTCCCCTCATTTTGCCAGTAACCTGTTTTCAATGCTCCTAACATCCCGAGCTTCAGCCAGTGCAAAAAAGTTATCTGGAGAAGAAAAGCCCTAATGCTTTCTTAAATCTTAGCCTTCTTTTGGCTGTTGCACATGTCAACTCCCACCTTAGCCCCTTGACTTCAAGGAGGCAGCAAACAGTAATATATAATGCATAATCTGAGTAAGAAATAAGATCTACATTTTCCCAACTTGTAATGAGTATTATACATTATCATACAGTACTTTTGAACCCTACAGTTCCTAGGTCTTAATAGCATGTGAGACAGGGGAGAGACAAGTGAATTATTAGACAAGCAAGATGTCGTTAGTTAACCCCGGCAGGCAGCTAACAACCACAGAGCCACTCGCTCACTCGCACCCCCAGTGGGACAGAGGAAGAAGAAAGGAAGAGTAAAGGCAAGAAAATTTGGGGATCAAGATAAAAACTGCTTAGTAAGTGAAGCAGAAGTTGAAGAAGAAAGAAAGGAAAAAACCAAAACATGCAACAAGTGATGCAAAACAATCACTCATCACCTCCCATGGGGTAGATTAATGCCCAGCCACTTCCTCAGCAAAGATGCCCAACCTAACTAAACCCTCGCCTTCTCCCTTTCTCCTGCCAAGTATGACACTGTATGGCATGGAACACCTCACTGGTTAGTCCAGGTCATCTGACTGGTTATGTGCCCTCCCAACCTCTTGCCCACACCCAATCTATTCACTGTGAGGGCAGAGTAAGAAAGAGAAGGCCTTGATACAGTTCAGCAATAGCTAAAACACCAGTGTGTTATCAGTACTGTTTTAGTCACAAATCTAAAACAGAGCACCATACCAACTGCTGTGAAGAGAATTAACTCTATCCCAGCCAGACCTGGTACTTGAAGAGATTTCTGAAAAATCATACCCAGAGGTGGATGGAGACAATGATGTCTTGGATCTCTGCACTCACTGCATTTGACTTCACAACAGAACAAGTTCCCAATACATAAATTTTTCCTTACTAGTAACACTTTGTATTTCTCATCTTGATTTGTGATATTCTTTTGTAGGTTATATTAGTTTCATAAAACAGATATGATTGTCCATAATATCGTTATTAGTCCTTTAATATTAGGCCTGAACTCTGAGTCTGATTTGACCAACATACTTTTCTTTCATCTAAATGTTCTAGAGCAAAGGATCTTCACTCACACAGACTCAAACTCTCCTCATACAATGTAGTGTTCCTCACAGTGAAAATACTCCATCTGTAAACAGTCTCCTTATGTTCATTAAATTTTACAAACAATATTTAATCATCCATTTTGGTCTGTAACTGTGCTCCCAAAAGAGTAAAAATTTCCTGTCATCCTGTGCCCAGGGCCATACGAACACAAGGCAACTCTACCTACATGCATCCATTCAGTTTGTTTATCAGGAGTATACTATCAGCTCAAAAGAAACAAGCTTTTACCTTCTACATTTCAGAAGAGATTGCTAGGTAACCGTTTCAGAATTTTAAATGCTGTTACTAATTTAAATCTATTTTAAACAGAAATTAGCAGTTAGATAGCTATAGAATATGTGGGATATCAGAAAAATACCTAGGGAATAGATGTACAAATAAAGGCAGCCACCATAACAAAGGCATAATTTTTAAGGTTTAAGCAGAAAAGCAAGCATGCAGTGACTTTCTACTTGGATTCATGCAGCTATCGAAATGAATTCAAACTAGATACAAGACCTGTACAGCTCAATTTAATTTTATGAAGTAGTTTTTCAAACAAATATATGCCAGCTGCAATGTACAAGATGAGATTTGGGTGCTACATCCTTTATTGTAGGAACTACATGGTAATTTGTCTGTCAACTGTCTTGCTAGTTGAAGTGTGTCTATTAATCTATTTGTGTTTGGATCAATTCCAGTTTTCTTATCTCCTGGGCAGCTTTCACAGAGACTCTGTATTTCATAAAAAGAACCTCCCACACCACACATTTTCTTCTGTCTTCCCATATGTTGTATTTTCCTTCAAGATAACTCATCTAGTGCCCACAGTCAACATGCTTCTGTCAAGGACTGGTTGCACAACTAATGCGTTCTTCCGGATCTATAGAGACGAAAAACACCCAATTTACTCTGGTGAGCAGGAATTCCCTCATTCAGTAATATATTGTTAAGGG
>NW_009608720.1:45092-81907 GCF_000690535.1 Cariama cristata
AAAAAAATATTTTGCATTATTTTAAAAGTTTATTTTACAGTATTTTTAATGATTTTACAAGGCCAGCATCGATGTCTTTGTAGCTATTAAAGCAGACATTAATAAAAGCAGGTTAACAGACATCTGTAGTAAACATAGGATAAATATAACAATGAAGAGAACTCCGTGCATGACGAATTAGTTGAGTGTAGAACGCTATTTTCTATGCTATTTCAGATTTCATTACCAAGATGGGATGACCGTAACTGATTCATTATGCTAAGTGTGTAGTATGGATGTTCAAGCAGGTTATTCTAGTTGTCATTTTTTTCTCCTTTGGGCTTTTTGAATGGAACACTTGATTTTAAAGAATATTTTGTTGTTAGTAATGTAGACTACCCCACTAAAACTATGGATCATCGTGAACATAGTACTGCTGGTCTTCAGAATACGCTTGGCTCCCATAAGACAGATTTGCTTCACGTTACCTGTGTCACCACTAACTTGATGGCACCGACATCTCTTATGATAAAGCAATTGATGATTAATGCTACCTTGACCGAGGAACCCAGAGTTACAGATGTATTAGTTATGGAAAAGCAATAGCAAATACGCATTGAAGATGGTCTCAATAGAAGGCTACTAAACCCACATTTTCCTATGAATCCTGCTGGCAAGGTTTATAGAAATAAAACCTAGTGGGTACACAGCCTTAGAGGAGAAGAATGATGTTGCCTTCTGCTCCCTTTACAGTTGGTGGAGAGACAGGAACTTCTGCAGCACAGTCAAGCCATCCAAACCTTCACTGCCCCAGAGGATGCTCTCTCTCCATCCACTGCAGGAAAGACTAGAAGAGTTGGCTGCACATCAGACACCACACTCAAACAATCTAGCATTAGAGAGGATTAATCCAGGCCTCAGTGTTTTGCTATTTTCTTTCATTCTGTCTGCATTAGAACTCTTGTTTTAATTGTATCATGGTTAATGAGTTTTGCATAGCAGATGGACCTGCCCAACAAAAGGTTCTGTAATTTTCTACACAGTGCTTAAAGGCAAAAGAAAATGGACGCAAAGTTGTTTCTTGTCTGAATAGGCACATCTTAGTAAGAAAGAGATGAAGAAAACCTCTCCTTCTAACAGCAATACACTGAAATGTCTTTAAATGTCACATTGTCAGCAAGTATGTCAGAAAAATCTACACCCCCTCCTTATGCATCAGTACAAGTAGAGTCACCTCAGTACACAGGGCTTTTCTGTTTGTGACAGGGACTGAAAGTAATTATCTTGACCATGGCTGTAAAACATAGGTAACTAGACTGTTAAAATCAAAAGGAAAAACATGTAGTTTGGAATGAATTAATGACTTGGATGAAAATACAACCATATGCATTACTTGATAGGTAGTACAGTATGGATGGTTCCCAGAAGGCATAAATACAAACAGAATATAATCAACAGTGGGTTTGTTATTGGATTTACAGCGAGGTGACTAGATTTTCATAATAATTCTACATCAGAAGCACAAGGACACTAGATGACTTACTACAGATTAACAACACTACTGCAAGATAAATAAAGTACACTCAGTATTTTCAGAGTATTAGAATAACTATAGTCAATAGAAATGTTAAAAGATATGCTCAGATAAGACTTAAGGAAGCTGTTTTTCTTTCCAAAGATGAACAAATTCTGCTAAATTACGAAGTTTTGAGATTCTTTTCAGGGAACAACTGTTATCTACATTACTGAATGATTCCTTTGTATTATACACACCTATCATCCACATCAAGTAATGAAAATAACTAGTGAATGATTTCTAAGAAGAAATCATGTCTTTACTCATCCAAAAATACCCAAATACATCAAATAATATATCAAATTCTGCCCATCACTCATAGCTACAGGGAAAGGTTCTCCAGTGACTATCTGAAGTAGAAAAACATGGGACTTTCTAAAAGGCCAAAGTTTATTTCTCAGATAAGGAATGATCATTTTCTACCACGAAACTTCTCTACTGCAGAATATCTTATTTAAATAAAACATCAACAAAAACAAGGAACATAGAAATGTTCAGAGTTTTAAGGATTTTCTTTCATGACATGTTCTTTCTAGTCATGGAAATAATGATAAATAGGCACGAATGTGTCTCTTCTGCTGTTTCAGAGCAAGTCACTACTGACAGTGATCTGTCATTCCCATGATCTTCCACTCTTTTCCTTCAGTCAGAAGGACAAAATACCCAACTGCCATCTCAGCTGTTTTACTCTTCACCAGCAGGTTCCCTTCTGAAGATCTCACTCATTTCTGTGACAGTGCTGTCTCTCCCGCTTAACAACCAAGTCCCACTTCCTCCTTGGAAGATAAAGTGGTATTTTTACATTTCAGTGATCAAAACACTCAAGTGTACAATTAGTCTTTAATCAGAAGATAGACAGCAGAATGATAGCAAGAAAACTGATGCAAGGTATTTACGGTGGAATTTACTGAGGGTGATTCAGGCACCTAAAAGCTAGACATCTAGCCTTAGCTTCCTCTGTAGTTGGGAGAAAAGCATCAACATCCCCCAGGGTGATTCATCCTACCTAGGCTAGATACCTTCTTTATGAGGAAGTGACTCCTCTTTGACAACATCTTTCAGCTATGACTGAGACCAATGCTATTTCAGATGCATAAGAAAGTGAGCAGTGTTGCAATATTGTACAGCACACAACTGAACTAACTGCAAATTCTTCATATATAAATGGGTGTTAATTACTAAAGAGCTGTACGGCAATTGCTCTTTGGGTCTGTGTGTGTACCTATATATACACAGATAAATGCGTATATATATGTATAGGCAGCTATTCATGCATACTATGAACATATACATAACAAAAGATTTACAAAAATGAAATATATTGGCAGTAGAAAGACAGAAATCCACCCTTCAGTGTGGTTTGTGGGCTACTATTAAGATTTTCATTAGTACAATACTCCGGAAAAAGATTACAAGTCTTAACCTAATTGCACAATATAGTCATGGCAGTCATTTCTCATAATTCTCAAGTACTTGAAGATCCTACTTTTACAGGGGGTTTTTTGGTTCTTTGTTGTTGTTCTTGGGGTCTGTGTCCCCCCTTCCCCCCCCCCCTTTTTTTTTTCCCCCCTTTTTTTTAAATGACAAGTAAGGTCCTGGAAGGGTTTCCATAGTATTTCAGAAATACTTCACATTCAGTAATGGTAGTTATAACATGACATTTGCTATCTTGACAATGTAAATTCTGGTTTTACCATTTTCAAGCGATCCCACGGGTCCTACAAATCCGACATGTTCAGTACCCTAATGAAAGCTAGGCCTTGTATCTGATCTAAATAGCCACAAGTAAGGATTACATCCTTTAATACCACCTTATCAGTCACATGTATATTCAAGCCCCTGGGGAAAAGTGTTGCCATAACATGAACCTAAAAGACGTAAAAGATAAAGGTACCAAAATAAGCTAAAAGGAGAAAAGTCCGTGCACGCAAATTATGAATGATTTCCTGCTGCATATAGCCTGCAGCGCTGGTGCACAGTCTGGGGCTGATCAGAAATTTGAGAACATGAGACTTTTCTCTGTTCAGTTCTTAATAAGCAAATGAATGACAATATAATTTCATGTTCCTCAATAATTCAAGACAAATGCTCAGAGCATTCATTTTTCTCCAGTTTGTTTTCTATATCCCATGCTGTTTGCTTTATAGAGAAGAATGAAAAGCAAACAGAACAAAAAGAATCAAGTATCAAGGCAAATGAGGACAGCATACAAACAAAGTAGCAATGCAAAATCAAATTAAAAATAAGAAACAATAGCTTATTGCAAAAAGAAGCATTTGGAGAACATTCTTGCACAGAATTAGAGTATAATTTAGGTTCTCTCAACCTTCCAGTAACAATGTAGGGGGAGGATTTAAGAATAAAAAAAATAATGTTAATGATGTCCACCACATTTTACTGTGTTCTGATCTAGGCTGTAATTTATGCCACTTTTGATATTTTAGAGCATTTATCCCACAATTTCAGTTGTGATTCAAACCTGAAACTATTTTCCAGTTTATTAAACTAATATTTAAAAGCTGTGTAGAAGTTCTACACTTGTCATTTCTTAACTGCATTTTAAGGAAAGTTAAAAACACAACCAAGATGCATCGTCTAGATTATGACAGTATCTAACATACAAGATGTCATTTCTAAACCTATGAAAAGGTGATTCTTAGCACAAAATATAAAGATATAAACATATAAATGTAACACAAAGAAGCAGATGAGAAGAACAACAAAAAAAGTTTAGAACCGTAGAAGAACTTCCAGTGGCATAGACTGAGTTAACATTTGGTCACATCTTGCTTTCCCTTATTTATTTTGGCTTTGAATTACACACATTATTTTCACCTCCATCTGTCACAAAGCAATCCTTGTCCCAGTTTTTCTTTGTATCATTCTCTGTTTCCTTCACAGCATTGGCATTTCTTCCTCCACTAAGAACAAGTGGTCTCTTACAAGACCCGTATTTCAAGTAGTGATTTTGAAGATGACATACCCGACAGGAGTTCAGTGAGGTATACTTTACATTCTCATTACAATAAATGTTTATGAGCATTTTAAAGGAGAAAACAACTTTGTGGAAAATCTTAGCTTAGATATTGTTATAAACAGGCCTTTTTGCAAGGACAGGGAGGAAGAAAACATGACAACTGACATCAGTAGTGAGAGGAATAAGGTTAACTAGGGCAAGAAACAGAGGGATACAAGTCAAAGGAACAAAAATACCTCTTGGAGGTACTTGTAGGGATACATCTCATACTTCATACAAATTAGTCAGAAAAACATTCTTGAAAACAATTGAATTCCATGTGAAGTGGGAAAAGTATAGTTTTAATAGGGATTTATGTACATTTATTATTATTCTAATTATAAAATGAAATTCTGAATTCTTGCTAGATAGATTTAAGTATTGCCACTGAATTCTGCAGATCCAGAAAAATTTCCAGATATAGTTCAGATATTCTCATCAACTTCATTGTTAAAGCTGGCAACATTTGTTAAGTGAAAAAATTGTCTTAAACTTCGTTTAACAAAGTCAGAATCCTGTCATTACTTGACATTTCTCTTTCATAAAATTTCTACAAGTAGCATAATCAAACTTACACAGATGCTGGTATCTCAGAAAACAATATTATTTTGGTATTTCCACAATCAAAAGTTTCATTTCATATTAAATCAATTTTCAGGCATTTGCTCCATCTTTATTTTATTGAAAAGACTATGTTGAGTTACATACGTAATAAAATCTGTGGAGTCAACAGGTTCTTATAATTCTTTGAACTTACGTAGTTCAACTCTTTTAGTAGTCGACAAGCAACCTTACTATTTGAGATCACCATTTGATCATTCTCATCATCTAGACTGGAAATACATGATTCTCCTTAAGTCCTAAGGCTTAGGTTGTCAAAATTCCTACAGGATGTTATTTCATTGTAAAACCAAGACAATTATCTTTGAAATCATCATAGGCATTAAAAAGCCACCTTACAAGGAGTTCCACATTCCAAGCTTCCATACTATAGACTGAACATTGATGATGTGGTTTTATTTTTCCTTCTGAAAGACACATGACCTCAAGCCAAATGAATCTCAAACTGAGATTCAGATGAGCCGATGTGGCATGTGTATTTTCACCCAACTTCAAACACACAGCTGTCCAGCACAAATTGTAAAATCAAGAGACAACTCTCCAGTAGATGAATTAGACTTACGCTTCATAGGATGTCCAGAGGGATTACAATTTCGAAACAGCAGAAAGCTTAGCAGAAGAAACTCTGACTGCAGTACAAACAGCAAGTCACATACACTGATTCTGATCAGTCAATGATTGAAAAAGAGGAGCACTGTCAAGTACACAATCACAGCTGAATTGCTCAAGTCAGAGCGCTTCCTGCAATCCCAAGCAAAACACAGCGCTGGCAAGAGTTAAACACGGGATTTGGTGTACTGGAATCCATATGCTCTGTTTTACATGGGAGTAAGATAAACCACGTACTCTCACTTGCAAAAGCTCAGCAGGCAACACCACAAGATAATAAACAGTAACTGCGAGATGAAAATACTGGGAGATTCTGCAACCACTTCTGAATCCAGACTTACTACACTACTTGCGATTTGTGGTGTTTGCTCCTGAAGAGTTTCTCATGACTCTGGAGAGCCCATAATGGCATCTCTACCCCACAACTGTTTAGTTATTTTACTCTTACCTACAGCCATGTCTGTTGTACCAGGACACCAACAGGAAACACTGAGAGGGTTTTGGACAGGTGGACGCATTTAAAATTGTAAGGTGACATAAAAGAAAAATTAGTTATAGTCTTTAGATAACCAAGTGAATGAATCCTTGGAGCAACCTTTAAATGTTAAGCAAAGAATTCTGCTCAGTAGGGTGAGCAGATTAGCGACACAAGTAGAAGTAACATGTTACTTTCAAGTCATTCCCTTCCCTTACCACAGTAGTGGTAAACTTCATGCTTTTCCTTTTTCTCTGTTCTATAGAACTAGAGTTTCCATGATTCATTTACATTTTTATGTTGTGGTCTTTATCATAGTAACCAAGATCTAATACTGGGTTTTGTAAACTGAGGCTTTGCTCAAAGAAATGAATTCTGAAAATCTGCAAAAGCAAGATGGACTCACACTATCATGCTGAACAACCAGGCTCCAGCTGTCCATAGAGGACAACTGTGTAGTTTAGATCACACATTAGTTGTACTCGCTTAAGTGTTTCTACTTATTGTCTTTCTCAACAGAAGGAAAATTATATGTAAATTCTAACTCATCTTGCTCTTAAAAATAATGCTCCTTCCTTTCACTGTGACAATTTCAGAGTTGGCACAGCTGATCATTTGATTTTCTAAACCTTCCCTACATTCATTTTCTACCTAAAATTCCATCTACGCATTAATAGTGTCACTTGTATGGCAAGACTCTTTCCACCTGCTGAGAAAAAGCATGCAGCACCCAGCAGCAAGAAGAACTGACACAAGGAACATAATAGTGAGATTCCACAACACAAGCAAGTTCTGATTCCATTAAATCCTTTTGTGCCCTGGGTTATGATCTATGATTCTCATAGCGAAAGCAAACCAGACATTTATAAATGACAAAGACCAAACCATTTATTGCAACCTGATTTACTGTATCCCATTATTTTGCTTATGCGGTTTCAGCACAATCAGGAAACTTCCAGAAAACACCATGGATCACTCAAGTTTTACCTAGTGAAACACACATATGAAACAATTTCACAATTCAAACCCAATACTTTTCAGATAGCTATTTTATTGTATTTATTTATTCTTTTCTAAGAGTCTGTTTTCTTCTTCCAATGCTTTCAGGCTTTGCTTTAAGAACATGGTAGTTTCCTGAAGATCAACAGAATTGCTCAAATGCTTAATTTTAAGTACATGTATGTTTGCAAGATCAGTGTTTTAGCTTTGTCTTTTCACACACAATATAATGCATGGTGTATGATGAAACATTCTCATAATGGTGAGGCCTTGGAGCAGTGGCCCTGTGTATCTGAATCTTCATACTGCGAATTGTTCATCAGGCAATTCATTTTAAATGTACCAGAAATCCTTCTTCTGTAGGAACAGATGCCTTCAATGGCTAAACTCTTTATTTGATATCTCAGACCCTGAGAATCCTACTGTGTACAAGGTGCTAATCATGTTAAGATTCTGGTAACACAAGAGGAAGACATTTAAGTTCTATACTTTAAGAGGTACAAACACAGTTAAAAATTCTTAGGCATCTAAATCAATCATGATAAACAAAGCTAGCAGATAGTGCTTGCTTTGTTCACAGTGTTGGCTTATTTCTTTCTCAGCCTATTCAGTCCACATGGTTATAAAGAGATCAGACTTGCATTATGCTTTTATTTCTTACAGTACTCCTAATTTGATTTTCCAGTGTTGGATTCTTAAAAGCTTATTTTTAAGGCTTAATCTTAAAGATAAGTGAAGAAGCCTCTGGGAGAAAAAAAAAAATCTAAGTTGCTTCTCTCCTCTGCTCAAACATTTTGGAGCAAAAAGAAAAAAATATTTGTTGATTATTATGTATATTCATTTGTGTCCAGCTTACTGTATTAACCATTCACAGGTATCAACCAAGAGGCAATATGATGTCGTGGCCGAGTGTTTTATCTGATACCTCAAGACATGAAGGAAATAACAAATGCAGTAGATAATGGACAATGAGAAACTAGGAAAGTCTAACAAGTTGTTCAACACCTAGATTCACGTTGCATACAGTCAACAGTTGTTACTCTCGAACTGATCAAAATTACACTTTGGTCAACACTGGGCAGCTCATTTCCCTGGCAAGTTATCATTTTGACTTGAGTAGCAGAAGCTAGTTTCCCATTTTCATAAATGAAGCCTTTTCCCTTTTGTGAAATTAGAATTCCCCTTTCCCCACCCACCCCCTCCATGAAACTGGACAGAACTCAGATCTTGCACATCTAGAGCTGAGGATACAAAAAGTAGGAATGTCTCTTCTGTAAACTCTCTACTCACATCTACGCAACATTTTTGTGCTTGGTTTTTGTGAACAGAAAAGGACAAAGGAAAAAGATTTTCCACTGCAGCATCATTATGGAGAGAAAGAAAAGGAGAAATGTAACTTTCGAGGTTTTTACTGCAGTTTTATCTCTTGGCATTACTATAATTTACTTTATTTAACTTCGACTAGGTGATGTCCTTCTCTGAAGTCTAGTATATTTGGTTATGATTTTTTTTTAATCAATCAGCCCTAGAAATAAAATAAGTACTTTAGCTGTGTATACCTTAGATTCAATTTAAAGATAGTAAGTATACTGTGCAGATCTCGACATTCAAGTTTCCTGTCCTTAAGCTGCCATTATTTTTCAATTTTTACTAAAGATACCTTTTTTAATTGAGTTAAAAGGAGTTCACAGAACTGAGAAATTTAACACAGCACATGGATGGTTTCCAAACATTTCACAACAAAAAAATTCTTCTAGTAATCGCCATGAAAGGTTTTTTTCCTTCACTTCAGCACTCTGGAATAGAACAAAGCTGAATTCTGAAATTACTAACTTACTCCCCTTCACAAGAAATCATTAATTCCTTAAACAATTTTAATTAATGTTTGAGGCTTATTTATTTATGCTGAATTAGATTGAACATATTTAACATTTTTCCTTCACAAATTATTCACTCAGTTCAACACGTTCTTTATTTTAAGCATCTCTGTCTCTATACTTAACCATTTCATTTGTGATGAATACAGATTACTGAATCAGGCTTTTGGGGGGAAATCACTTCTTCTTTCTATTTACTGAATGGATTTGATCAGTGATGTCAGGTTAAATCCTCTATTACGTTGCAAGAGTAAAAATGGAAAATTAATTTCAGAAGTCAGGAGTTTTCTGATGTATCACTGGTTACTGTGGCTGGGATAACTGCTCTCTAGGACCAATGGATGTGGACTGCAAGTGAACATATGCAAACCCACTGATGCCCTCACAGATGACACCCTGCAAAAACAAACATGAGCTGGGTCTCCCCTTCAAGCCAGCTCTCATGCACACTGTAGATCCCTCCTAGCATAGGCTCAGGTGTGAATGATAGGAAGGAGAGGAAATCTCATGACGTTCTTGCGATGAGAGCCGCTCATCTCTCTGCTTCGCTGACAACATTAGCCATCATATGTGTAAGGTCAATGGGATTTTTGTCACTGGGTTAAATCCTAAATCCACTGAATCCTACTTTGTGAACTGTGAACTGTAACTGAACAGGATTTTAAAGTTGCAATCCTGCCAGGGAACAGCAACAGGTGCAAAAATAAATTGGGGGTTTTATATTTGCAGGTCTTGTTTGTTCCTCTTGCAACTTACCTGCTTATTTTTATTTGAATGTTTGTTTATCCCAGAAGAATTAAGGAATTACAAAATATTATCATCAGTCTCCAACTCCTCCTTCCTTCAAAATATTGTTGGAACAACTATTAAAGTTTCAGAGCTTAGGTTATAATCCTTTATTTAAGCAACTTACTGTGATTTACAAAGAATCTCAGTCAGTCAAATGAAAACTTTATATTATGGGGTAGAAAAAGCTAACTGACGGTCCAAATTCAAACCCAGCATGAAAAACGGCAGCCCAGCTAAGATAGATCAAATGCTACAAAGTCTTCAGCTTTCTTACCTTTGCAAAGTTTCAGCTCAAATAGTACTTTTTTTTCCTCAGTAATTACAGGGACAAAAAGCAATACTTAATTTATAGTAAGAATTTTTTTGGCCACAGAAAAAGAAAAGCAACAAAGCAATGTCCTCAGGCAATCCTGTTTCATTTAATCTTTTTTCTTCTCCCTTCCAGAGCTTTACTGCTTTGTTCTTAATGATTCTTTCTTCCTACCAACTTTCATATTCATTTGAACTAGAATATACTGCTGTATACAGAAAGTCATGCAAGCAATCTTTAAAGTGTTTGCTCTTACTAAAACAATGAAGATTCTTAAAAATCAACAAATAAAATTCCCATAATGGCTTATCTGCTACAGACTTCCACCAACTAAACTGCTTAGGTTTTTGAAACCATGTACAGGTACTTCTTTGAAATTCTCTGTTTTATGATTATGACAGGAAAAAAAATAGTTCAAGTAATTATAATTTTTTTTAAACTTTAACATTTTTCTTTCACAAAGTATTCACTTCATAGCTCATTACAATTTAGCAGGTAAATGTGGAGAAGTAGTAGTTGTATGGTGAAATTCTATATTCATTGCACCACACAAACAATTCTGGAAGCATTTCGGTTTAGGATTCTGTGGTTACGTGAATTCTAGTAAATTAGTTGTGCCAAAGCTTGTTCTATGGCACTGAGAGCAAGTGGCCTAGCTTGTATGCAAAATGTTGAAATCTCTTCAATCTCTTATCTATACTAGTTATCAGGAACTGCCATTGACCTATGCTCATCCCTAAATTGTCCCTAAATAGCGTCTGAGAAACTGTTAATTGCATAAGCCAAAGCATTTTAGGAAATATGCCAAGAACAAAACAGCTCTAGCCCTGTTTGCTACTATATATAGCTTGTAAGTCCAGCATATTCTAAAGTACAAAGCAACAGCCCCTTGAACATCTTAGAATATAATACATTGCTCTCATCATATAGATCACGAGTTATAAAACCTAAAATATAAGCTGGAAATTCAGCAATCTCTTCTGTGCTAGGGAACTGCAAGTAGTGCTATGACCTTTTGGCAAAGATGTCCTTGCATTTAAAGATTTTGTAATTATTATATTTTAAAGCAATTACTATATAGCAATATATAGCAATTAATATAACTACTGTGATATTAAAATAATTAAGCCAACACAAAACATCTCAAGATGTGAAACTTGCATTTCATACCCACACTTCTGTGAACCAAATTTTGACATTGATTATTTTCTCCCTTTTGCTCATAACTGTTTCGGTGAACTATATTTAGTGTAAAATCAAAGGAATTAAATCATTTTAAACATGCTATTAATAAAACAAAAGGCAACACTTGGAAACAAAAACAGCTGCCTAGGGAAAACAATGACATTCTGAAGGCATACGTTGCTTGTATTTGCCTTCCCTTGGTAACTACTGTAGTAACATAGATGCACATACTAGCAGTTGGCTAAGGATCTTTATACCTTCCTAACCACATATACAGGAGAACAGCAAATTCTGGCATCATAGAGACACATATAATAGATGATCGATGCACATACTAGCAGTTGGCTAAGGATCTTTATACCTTTCTAACCACATATACAGGAGAACAGTAATTCTGGCATCATAGAGACACATATAATAGATGATCAAATTATTTCTAGCTGTTACCAAATTCTGTAAGAACACTGGGAAAGTGGATTACTCTCTCTAGATACTTTAATATGCATTTCAGGTGCCATCTGTTCCAGAAGTATATGCATGCGATATTAGACAAAGAGGGAATGGAGGCAAGGAAGGATTCTGTAGCCTTTTTCGGCACAGTACATTACCAGTTGGTCAAATAGTCTATATTAATGTATATTCTCTTAATCCTTTTTCGGCACAGTACATTACCAGTTTGTCGAATAGTCTATATTAATGTATATTCTCTTAAAGTTTGATACAGTTCAGTTTTCCATGAAGTAACTTCTATGGCAGCTCTAAGTGCCCTTTTGTGAAGAAAAGTATTGAACACTCCACATTTATATGAAATATACAGTAAATGGAACTAGGAAATTTTATTTCAAATTATGGTTATCTTTCCTATAAACTGTAATTGTTTAATGATTTCTCTACCTAGGAGAAATATAGGTATAGGATGGGAGGATGGAAGGCTATGGTGGCCTTGTTTTGGTCTCTGCTAGGGTTTGCAGGCCGCTATTTTTGCTGCTGACAAAAGTCTTGACATTGATTCCACAGCAGAATGGATTTTTCACGTCTTCTGTCCCTGCTGACCCTACTGAGAACTATTCCTATTTCTGTCCCAGTGAGTCAAAGGCACAGTTACCTCCATCTCCAGCTAACACATCTCTACATCATAACTACTTCCTCTAAGCTATCCAACTACTAATGCAGTTAGACTAAAATAACAACCATTGTTTTTAAACACGTTTTTGGTATAGATTTGCTGCATCTTTCTTAGCAAGAAAGACTATGTGCCTCAGGGCATGCTGTTTTTTCCAACAGTACTTGCTGGTCTAATAAAAATATTCATTTACATTAATATATGAAGTAAACTGAATTTGTCAGGCTGTTTAAATGTGAAATACACAGTATTTCACAGAACATTTAGCTCACAAGTTTTCCACTATCATTATTAGCTCTGTCAAGCTAAAGCTTCTGCTGCAGTTCCCTATTTCTGTATGTTATACTCAGCACATGTAATCTCTACACAATGAAAACCAATGCTTTGTTTCAGCTTCCTATCACGCGTTCACAGTTGAAGCCTCATTCCAGCATTGCAAATGGCATACTGACCCTAACTCCTGGCACATAAGGCCATTACAAACTGAATGTACACGTCAAATCTCACGGATTGATTTCTGTCAAATAAAGACCGAAGGTCATAAATTCTTCTTTCACCCATTCACTTAGAGAACTAAGCCTTTTTATCCTGCCTTTGTATGACTGCTGGATTCCGAGTGACAATGTCTTTCCAGTAGCAAGTAAACATACAGTAACATGAAAATCTGGAAAAGGAGATTTTGCCGGTGCTGACACAAAATCTGTAGCAACTTAGGGCAGATAACATATAATTTTTTTTTTTTTTGCGAAACTCATAAGAACAGTTCAGTATAAATGCTCTAGGAGACTGCAACCACATTGCTTTCTAAGGTCCACTCTTGAAACATAGGTTTAACTTACCTTTTCATTTAGCCATCTGGAATTTCAGCAACAGTCTTGTTTGCAGCAGGTATATGATTATAAAAGTAATGTTACATACAGATTTGAAAAGACTGTCGCTTTATGATACTCCACTTTGCTAAATTAGCTTACATTTTAATGCAAGAAAATTCTAGATTAAAGCTTAGATTCACCTCTGGATTGTCCATTCTCCTACCACAATAAAATGCTTTTAAAATGCGGTACAGCTGGATTCTGCAGTCACAAGTCATGTTAAAATACACATTAAAGAAAAGGAGAGTGTGCCCTGAAGCTTACGTGTGAAGAAAAAAGACTGATCAGATTAGAAAATACAAAGGAGGAATACAGGACAGAAAAGATCACACGGGTCAGGAGGGTCAGCCCTTGACAACAGGACAGCTGATGGATCCAGAAGAGTCCACTGATCAGCTACTCTGCACACCTCTGTGGACTGCAGCACTGCCAGCAACCCTACGGCAAGGACCTAGCTGGTCCTTTGGATGGGAAACCAAAATCCATATTCCAGCCTATTACAGGAAGAGAACATGCGAGATAAAAGACAAGCAGTTGGGAAATGTAAGGTGGACTTCACAACCTACAGAATGGTAGTGAAGCAAACAAGCTATTATTTTGTTTTCTCTCATTTGTTCCTATCTTACTTCTAAAAAGCAGGCCATTGCCTCTTAAAAAGAAAAGATGCTTGTATTTTACATATAATAAATGGTAATATACAACACAAAATGCTTTAAATACTTCTACTGCCTTGGTTAGCATTATATCTAAGATTTCTTCACACAGAACTGTTGAATTTGCATGTAAATATACACATTCTAGCTGCACTTCCCCCCCTCCCCCCTTTTTTTTTTTGAAACTGGAAATCAAGTTCAAGCTTTCACGTAGCCTCTTGTGGTGGAGGGCACCAATGTACAAGGAATAAAAAGAGTTTCCTTTTCCTATCAGCTACCAGCATATACCCCTACAGAGAGACACTAGAAACATGGCAAACCTTGATAAACATTTCTGGCATACTCAGAAGCAAGGAACATATTGAGGTAGGATTTGTCAACTCTTGCCCTAACTAGGAAAATTCTTCTCTGATATACAGCACTTGAAATCTATCTGGGAGGTACTTCAATCCAAGGTTATAGAGGTCCCAGCTCTAGGGCACTGAAAGCAAAGCAAGCTGAAATTGCACATGAATGTTAAAAATACAACAAATGTGTATCTGACAACCATCAAAGTCCTGAGTGTTAGCTGGATTTTTTTCTCCACAGTACTCTTACAGAATTCATGCATTCTAATAAGCCTAATAATTTGTACATATTGTAAACCGTAATTATTTTGCTTTCAGGTTGATTTGTTACTGTTGACAGGAAAGAAGTGTAGAAGCATCCCCTTTTAATTTAAGATACTTGATTCAGTGATGGAGTGATTAGAAGGATTATAAATAATAGAATATTATACACTTTCAGGAGTGTTCAGAAATTTTGAATTAAAACCACTCTTACAAAAATGTCACAAAAGCTTTGTTCAGCTTAATTCATGCCTTAATACTCTAAGCATCTGACGAACCCTAATGGAGGGTATTTTCTCCATTCTTCCAAAAATAATAGTTTCAAGCTGCAGTGGTGCTTTCACAAAACACATGATCTTATAAAACAGTAACAACCTTAGATTAAGCTCTGCTATAGGTTTCCTTGCATAGGAATGTGATGTACCAAGATCACTTGCATCCAGTACCCATAAATCTAAAACTTTTTGATTCATAGAATCATAGAATTAGAGAATCGTTTAGGTTGGAAAAGACCTTTAAGATCATCATGTCCAACTGCAAACTGAGCATGGCCAAGCCCACCGCTAAACCATGTCCCTGAACACATCTACACATCTTTTAAATACCTCCAGGGATGGGGACTCCACCACTTCCCTGGGCAGCCTGTTCCAAGGCTCCACTGCCCTGGGCAGCCTGTTCCAAGCCTTGACAACCCTTTTGGTGAAGAAATTCTTCCTCGTATCCAATCTAAACCTCCCCTGGCACAACTTGAGGCCGTTTCCTCTTGTTCTATCACTTGTTACTTGGGAGAAGAGACTGACCCCCACCTGGCTACCCCCTCCTTTCAGGTCGTTGTAGAGAGCGATCAGGTCTCCCCTCAGCCTCCTCTTCTCCAGACCGAACCCCCCCAGCTCCCTCAGCCGCTCCCCATCAGACTTGTGCTCCAGACCCTTCACCACCTTCATTGCCCTTCTCTGGACTCGCTCCAGCACCTCAAGGTCTGTCTTGTCGTGAGGGGCCCAGAACCGAACACAGCACTCGAGGTGCGGCCTCACCAGTGCCGAGTACAGGGGGACGATCACTGCCCAGGTCCTGCTGGCCACACTATTGCTGATACAGGCCAGGATGCTGTTGGCCTTCTTGGCCACCTGGGCACACTGCTGGCTCATGTTCAGCTGGCTCTCAACCAACATTCCCAGATCCTTTTCCGCTGGGCATTCAGGTTCCTAATTTCTTATTTAAGTGACAACACTGCATAATGTAGGCTGGTTAAAACACTTTCTGAGGGTAATCTATTGAAAATAACATCCTGTTCCATATGGACACTAGACATTACACCAAAGCTGCAGTTTTTCAAATCCTAAATTTAGGAACAGAGGGCTGACACTGGCAGTCTTGATCATTTAACTCAAGCCTCTTGAAATCTCAATCAATTTAGCAAAAGCTGTCTATTCCAAAAGGGTCAAGTGAACATACATGCTATGCATGCTCACACAACACGACAAAAATATTTCTCCAAACTCCACAGTCCACTACGACCCAAGGTTCCTGAGTCACGACTACTTCCCTTCAGTATCAATATATACCTCAGGGATTTTGTTTGTTTGTTTTAAACATCATTCCTGACAGCAGACTACTGCCCAAACAATAAAGGAAATTAAAAGAAAAATACACCAATGACTAACAATGTAAGTTTGAGGAGGAACCCTTCTGAACGATAGACTGGCACTTCGCAATGGGCAAGGCACAGAAGCCAGCTACTTGATAGTTTATCATTGCTACAATTTTACTGTAGCCTGCTACACATCTGAGGCTTCTGTGGCTAACCTTTACAGGAAGGATTAAAAAAGAAAAGAAACCACCCCCAAAAACAATGTTATGATTTATCAAATAAACAAGCAGTCTGTCTTTCAAGTAGTGTGGTACCCAGAACTGGGTATTGGCCTCACCAGATTATAGGATATAAGGCTGAAAGAGCTCTCCTCAGCTACTGAGTATAAATTCCAACAACTGCAAGCAGTCTCAGCATGTAATCTTGTCTGTAAATGTATCAAGCTTCATTGTATGAGTAATCAAACTCCTTGTGTTCATTGCTTCTATTACATTGACTTTTTTTGAAACATTACAATCTGAAATTTGCGAAAACAATGAGAAAAACAGTGACAATGGCAAAAATTAAATTCATATCAGGAATTTCTTCAATATTAAAATGCATGGAAAATAAGTTATGAAACAAATAACTGAATCATGAATATTCATCGTTTGGAATGAGTAGCTTAATACTTTTGAAAGTAGTGAATACAGTTAATAACCTCAAATGCTTTTTTTTAAAGTAAGTGCTTCCAATAGATTATTCTTCTTACCCTGTAAGAATTTTTTATCTTCACAGGTGACACTGTGAGAATATCTGCAAAAAGGTCATTCTATTTTAAGGTATTTCACTCTTACAAATAAAGACTGGAGAATCAATGTTAAGTTAACCAGCACCAGCATCTGAAAAAGGTTTATGTGAACACATGAACAATAAATTCATACGTTAGTACAACCACCAGGCAAAACCAAGCTATACAAGACAGTATGGCAATTTTCTGAATGAAATAGCTCTAAGTTAAAGGTGAAGCTTTACATGTTCCTTGACTTCCAATGTCAGTCTCAGTTCTCCCTGTCTGTAGCCCTCCTCCATCAGAGCAGTTCAGTATCTGACACACTTTGTCTCTGTCCTCAAATGCGAGGAACTTCCTACGGGATAGCACAGAGTCACAGGTGGCACCAGCCATGTCTCCAGCATGCCTTTGCTCTGCTAGACGTGGGAGAAGACATTCCACTCAATTTAAAACACAAAATAATAACTTCAAGCAGGCAGCTATTCTTAACAACTTTTTTTTCATTTTACTAAATAAAACTGTTCAGTTTCCCCACAGATAAATGTGAATGTCCCACATTTGAATGATTTCAGTACATACAGAGGCACACCTCTAAGCCCCAACTCCATTACTCTATCTCCACTGGCACATCCCATGACAAAAAATACTTCCCCAAACCCTAGAGTCCACTAGACATAAGACAAAGTCCCAATAACATAACTGACCTTCTTCAACACTAAGGTAATCGTCTGGCAAAAAAAGTTAGGATGAACCCTGAAAGCCGACCATGACAGATCTACTCAGGCAGCGCAGAGGACCATGGGGTGTAGGATCGCTAGCTCCTCGCCAGCAGCATTGCGCAATCATTCTTTACAAAATGCCTTACTCTTTATTGACTCATAAGACTCTAAAGAATCACACATATTTCTTGAATTTCATATTCACTGGAATAATGTGCTAAATTTGTGAAAGTCAAGATATAAAATTTTAAACAGGAAAAAATTTTATTACTTCAAGTTTTTGCCTTTCAAGCTGTAATTCTTAACTGTTTCAGAAATAATTCCTATCATAGTGTGAGTAAACAAAGTTATGATTCAGTCAACAAAATGGGAGATGGAAGTGAAGGTAAGACTTCATTCACCAGGTCATACCGACATCAACACTCTCTCATTCATACCACCCTGCAGGTAAAATGAGGATAATATTTTGCTTTTGCAGTAAAATAAAACTTTTCAGATAAAGCAAACAGGCTACAGATGTTCCAAGTATGAGAGGGTTCAAAGGCATGAGAATCAGAGTTGTGCCCTTTCTCCCATATGTACACAATATCATAATGCAGAACCGATGCAATACCGTACACCAGATCCACAGCAGATCTGTCATCAGTCATAGTCACAGAGTTGGCAGATCAACCATATATGAGAAGTAAAAAGATAAGAAACTGAACTTTAAAAAGTTGTGATGCCATTGTAACTTAATAAAGATCTATAATCAATTAGGGACCTCCTTGCCGCCCCCCTCCCCCTCCATAAGTTTTGGTTACATTCTTAACTGCAAGACTGCTATTTGTTTGTAATTGTTTAAGTTGTCAAACATATAGTCTCACTACATAAAAGATGTCTAATTAGCTTATGTGAGGCTTAATTTGGACAGCATTTTACTTACAAATCTATGATGCATCAGACTGGTTCTTATTTCAAACACATTTTAATAAGCCAAGTTGTATTACATAAATGATCTTTAAAAAGACCACTTTTTAGAAGTGATTATCTTCAGGACTGATGCAAGGGAAGACATCTCAAAGTTATCTTCCAGCAGATTTCACAGATGGCTCACAAGGCTGTCATAAGGCACAGGAGGAAGACAGTTGCTTATTCCTTTATAGCAAGTGCTAAGCACAATCTGGATTTAAGGCTAGAAGTTGTTTATTTATCAATAACTCTTCTAAATCTTACTCCTGCTAACTAATATTTCTTACATTAAAGTGTATTACTAAAACTTAAAACAAAAAGGCTGCAAGGCAGTAAGTATATTTCACATTGATGAGATGTCCAGTATTGCCTTACAAAACCATGTGCAATATGTGCTTTTCAAGTACAACCTTTTACGCACTCTTTGATGCAGTCTATAGCTGAGTCTTATTTTGATGGTACAAGCAAACATAGGAAAGGATCATTGAGTAGTTACAGGATATACTGGTTAAACCATTTCAGGGAAAAAAGCAAAGTTTTTCAAGAGATAACTGTGGATTGATGTTGTAGATCAAATTCTGACAAACAGTACCATCATCAGTTTGTGCACTATCACTAGGCTGTGAAAACAATCACAACAACCTACAAATGTATATGTTTATTTTTCAAAGCCTACCACACTCATCATAGTGGGTGCTTCTCCCAATTTTTAAGGCAGAGGATGACTTGTTTTCAGAATTTGCTTCTTCATTATGGAAAATAGCAAAAGGAAACAAGGTCTAATGGATCACGCTGGTGTTCTTTTATAACCTTCACATAGACCAATCCTTTTTTTCAGCCTTCCAATAGCATTGTGAAAAATAACAAATCTACACAAAAAAACTAGAAAAAAAAAAAGGATAAGTTTTCTTCCCTGCAGTTTCTGAAGACTCAACTAACCTGGCTGCAAGCATCTGGCACCAAGCAAGTGGCATATGTAAGTTGTTTACAGACTTTGTATATGTCAGAAACAGAAAGCCTAAGGCTCTTGTCAAGAAGCTTCAATTCGCTCTAAAACACTGTTCTTCTAAGATATCCGTTTCTGCGACATCTCTTCTTTTTGGTCAGCAATGTTCTTTGAACAAATGATAGCATCTCTGGTGGGGCTGGCAGAAGGAAATCACGCTGGTTAAGTGTATGTGCCACACTGCAATACAGTGCTTGAGAGACATTTGAAAGTGTTAGCCTATGACCTGGTCTTGACTCGTATTATCTTCTTTTTTCTAAGTTCAGCCCTCTCTCTCTTTGTGTGTGTGTTGTATGTTAAGGGTGAATATTGTTATTACAGAAACTCCATTACAAGAAGCCTTTACAAAAAACCGCATAGCTTATAATTTTTCAGACTACTTGGCAGTTGCTTAATTATTATACACACCATGCATAATCTACAGATACACTGAGAAATCACTCAAGACTGTAATACCATTGCACATATTGTAGCATAATGATTTAACTTCTGGTTCTATCTAAGGCTGAATGCAGTATGGGAGCCATACATGCCTGTACCTCTCCAAGATTCTGGTGATATATTAAACAAATAGATGGAGAAAAGTTACTTCTGTTACGTAAAACAAGACATTGTACTGCACTTCACAGGAAATTCCAACATACCACCACTCTGTCTAGAGCACTCAAACCAGAAAGAGAGAATTTGTCCCACTCTTGTCCTAGATTGTTCTATTCCACACAGACCTGACACCTTCCCTTTTAATGTGATACATCAATTTATTATTATTGCTTCTATCGTTGACATAATTATAGGCAAATATATTCAACAAGAAACTACTTCCCTTCCCAGATCTTTCCCCCCACACTGTGTATGAAAAGTCCTTTTTTTTTTTTTTCATTCTCCGTTTCATCAATTGTACTTTTTGTCACCAATCCAACACATATATTTGTGTGTGAAATATACATTGATTTGACACATTCAGTTAACTTCAGGTAAGATCAACAGTAAATTAACAGGATTTAAGAAAAAAAAACTAAAACCAAAAACAAACAAAAAACACACCAACAAATCAAACCTAATCCTGAGTCTTTTGAGATTCAAGCATCACTAAAACTAGAGCGCTTGACATTTCTTTCATCTTTTTTACACCTGAAGAAGTTATTTTTAGCTTTTGTGCACTGTAATCCACTTACTGTTAGCTATGACAAGCATCACAAAATAATTGTTTCCTCTAGCAGTGGCATCATTGGACAGCTGGTTTGGTTATGCCCACTGTATAACTAAAAATGTATTTTCCTTCTTTCACACTTAAAAGGCAGTATCTACATAAGATGTTAGCTTCAATATGTACTGAAGTACTATCTCTAATGACTCATGTCTTTTATGTATTTTCCAGTAGCTTGTTAATTTTTAAAAATCCATCTTTAAATAGGTATCTCAAGATTAATTTCAGGAGATTTTTGATGTATCATGCAGGATTTACTACTAATTTGGGCAATACTAAGGTAAGTCAGTGATATTCTTTCATCAGCTTTCATCATTTTGATGTATATCAAAATGATACACACATACGTATATATACAACCAGATGAATATGTAGAATGACATGAAATTGTCTGTACGACCAGAAAAGAAGGATTCTTCACACTCTTACATCAGTTTTTGAAGGCGTTCAAATCTCTAACACAAGCCTACATTACGTTGTTTTATTCAGTGTAAGCCAAACTTCTTCAACATATGTCGGTTTAAAAGTGACAGAGATCACCAAGTTAAGTATGATTTAATGTGTTGGGTACATATGACAACAAAAGCATTTCTATTATTATCTAGCTTCCAGTTATGTATTTTCTCGAGTTTCAACTTTCCAATGGAAAGTCAGGTCCCCTCTCTACCAATAAATATGATGGAAGTAAATACTGATAGGTAATACTTTTATATATTCATGACAGCCACACAGAAGCACTTGAAAATCTAAATTCTTCAGAAACATTTAGATTTGTTATTCTAATGACAACAGTTTGTCACTTCTCCTCCTTACTCCTCAGATCACTAGGAGAGAGGTCCTGTGCAAATAATATACGTTGCACAAAGGTAAAACAGGTCTAGATTAAAAAGTCTGTCTAGAGGGGAAACAAACTCAAGCAGCCAACTAGTAGTTCTGATATTGCCACCAAAGGTCTATGTTAAAACAATCTTTGCCAACAACAGGAGAACAAAATCAGAAATACAGTGCGCACCACTAGACTCTTAGCATGGAGCCTATTCCCTTCATTACAGCTTTTGGCAACTTTAAAAGAAGATTTTGAGGTGACACAGGAAATACAACAGTGATACAACTTGATGGAGCTGTCACAGAGGTACACCAGCATCTGCTGAATCAAACCAGGCAGACAGCAAACTCAAAAGGGGAATTCATTTGTCTAACAAAAGTCAAAAAGCAGGATAAAAAGAAAATGTGCCCTTAACCAAAAATCACTTCACACTCCAACAAACACCAAACTGCAGGTTCAGAACACCACATGGAATTCATTTACTACACAGCTCAGGGCATGCCCGAACTTTGGAACAATAATCCAAAACATGCATTCACTCACCTATGAGTGCTCTCAACCTCAAGGCACCTCCTTAGGTGGTGTTCCAACCCAAGGAGAGAGTTCCCAACTGACAACAGCTCCTCCTGCTCCCAGAAGAACCCACTCAAGATGGCTCCTGGCAGGGCTCCATTTATACCCTAGGGCAAAGGTAATCTGTGGCCATATATGGTCAGTGGCCTAGAAACTTCTCTTGATGAGGCATTTCATTGGCTAAGGTTCCTGTCTGTCAACTGAGGGGCCCCACCTTTCCTGTCCCCTGATTGAGGGGTCCACCAGTCAAGAAGATTCTGGTGGTGTTGAGGATGGGAGGCACCTGCTACTGAGCAGAACAATCTGCCTTGAAAACACAGCACCTGCTCCTTGCTTGGAAACATGGGGTCTTCATCTCAGTCTGGCTACTACAGGCTAAAGAGGAGCTTTTTTTACCAGCTTTGAAATGTATCACTCCTCCTATTATTGTGCAGGTTCCTCATCTTTTTTTGATTAACCTGTGTCGCTTCTTCCTCCCTCTGCCCTTTTTCCCTCTTTTTGTTTAAAAGAAACAGAGCTTACTTGACAAGGAGCTCAGGATCACAAAAGAACTGAACTGAACACCTGATTGCCCATAGAAGTCCACCAGAGTCAGAGCAGTTGACGAAATGGCGTGTCACTCAATTCCTCCTAGAGTAAAGCTATCAGTGAGGGGTAGAAGGAATGACAGAAATAGTGTATTCTCTTTGCTGTATTTTTCTCTTCCATTATTTCTGCCTTCCAGGTATGGGTAGGTAAGCAGAAACAATAGGTGCACCATATCTCAAAGAGCTGCTTCAAATGTGTGCCTAACATCTCCAACACCACTTGGAAGACACAGACTTCCCCTTGGTAAACTAACTGCAGTTAGAGCTAGGTATGGGGGGGGTTTCCCCCCAGTCAAAAGTAATATGTTGAAAAATATAGTTCTCAAGAGACTCTAAGAAAAACCGAAGGAGTAGGAAAAGTGATGAAGAATGTAAACCTCAACTACTCAGGTGAGCTTTGATGAATTTGTAACTTTTTTCATTTTTCCAAACCAACTAATAAAAATCCCTCTCTCATAAGTAAGCATGCAACTGTATTCCTCAAACTCCCACTTCCACAGGGTTATTGCAACTAAAGGCAATTAAGCCTGACCAAGCATTCCAGATTCAAACTGACCGAACTGCTTCTCATTCTTCTCTATTTTTAATAAAAAACTCACAACAATTTTGGATGGTAAGCAGGCTGACGTATCTGTAGGCTATCTCTATGTTGACAAGCTTTATTCTGTCTTTGCTTGGGGTCAAGCATGACAAATTTCCAGCCAGATAACACTTGTCACATCTTAAGCCCATCCAGACAGCAATCATGCCTGCTGCTGCTCGCAGAAGCAACATCTGCCGCTGCGACAAACAAGAGCTCTTGATTCACAGAGCCTTTTGCTGAGCTCCCAGCTCATTCAGATCTCCTAACTGCTGCCTCTTACAGATGAAAAACACACCTAGCACTGATCAGGCAAAGTGCCTCGCTCCCTGCTAGACCCTTGAACAGAGCAGCTCCTGCTGAGCCTCAGCTTGGCAAGAGCAAGACCCCCCTTCACTCACAGAAACGAGATCTCGTCAGATTGTCTGTCAGCATTTCCTGATGAGTGAGAGGCTCTTCAGCTGTGAACCCAAATCCCGCCAGCTTCCCAAGCATCCCGCTAAAACCCCGGGGGAAGTGGTGGCCGCTTTCGGGGGGGGGCCAGCCCGGAGCCCAGCGCCGGCCGGGGGGTGGGCAGGGAGCCCCCTCCGCAAGGCCCTGGGGCAACACCGCAGCTCCCCCTCCTTTGGGCACCTCGCCTAGGAAGCTATTTTGGAGCTACAGCATCAGCTTCACATTTACTCTAATGTTTCCTCAAAGCCTCCAAACTTTAATCGAACTGCTTATGGTTATACACTTGGCAGGAGCACATTTAACTCCCTGTGCCTGCTCACTCATTCAAAGGTATCTGTCCCTGTATTGCTTCAAGGTTAGAAACTTTTCCAGTATGGAAAAGGTCCTAGACAAACCTGGCAGTTAACAAAGAATTTCACATTTAGCCTGCTTGATATGAAATTACTTTTCTTTTAAAAGAAACGGTGTGTTAGGAAGAGGTGATATTTCACAGGGGGAAAACTTCAAAAGCAGCAGCTTTTATAGGATTAACATCTAAAAGGCTTTAACAGTCTAATTTTCTTTTTAAACAATCCTATTCATACAACATCAGGTTAGAATTACAATGTAAGAAAATGGTCTTTCTTTGAAGGAAAAAAGAAGAATTCATGTCTTCCTACATTTCGACAAAATTATTTGAAAAAATACCTGGAGCAACATTTAGCAGTTTTACATGGCTCAAAAAAATTAACAAGCCCAGGATATTCAGAGATTTGAGTTGGGTAATCTTTAAAACATGAGCCAAGTCCTACTGAGATCTTGGGATAAAATCTTCAGTAAATATTACTGGATGCCAGAGAGTGAACGAGAGTCTAACAATGGGGGGAAAATACCCGTGATAACATTTGCAGAGAGAAATACTATGTCTTGTTTTCTGGGACCAGTGTTTTCTTTAGCATGCCAATTAATTTGCTTTTTCTGCAGGCACTACATCCCTTCTGCTGTCCTTCACTGTTACACAGAGAGAAAGGGTTACCCCATGGGTCACGGAGTTTCGTTCCAGAGATCTGCTTTCTGTTTCCTACTGCTCCACAAACTTCCTATATGATCTTCAGCAAATCCCTTTTTATCTCTTCCCAATAAGACAACGCATGTGAACTTAGGATAAGTATACTAAAGATAGGATTGCTGAAGTAATGGTATATGAACAGAAAATGTTTCTGTTTATATGAATAAAAATGATTTCTCAGATAGTAGAAATCAAAATAGTTCTTTTCAGATTTACATACACTGTTAAACAAGCTCAGATCTCTGTAAATTTGACATCTGCTCAACAAATGGCAAGGTCTTAATTAGTCCATTTATGGAATAACAGTTGGATGAACTTGCAGCAGTTTTCTCTACATGGACAAAGCTAAGCAAGGCGGGGGGGAAAGAAGTCCATAATTCAAAGTCTAAAACTGTGTTAAACTGATGCTATGACTTCAATTGTTAGCCTTTTGTTTATATCTAACTTCCAAGTATAGTTTTTCTTCTTTCAGAGCATTAAATATAAACGCTAAAAAATATTTTTACACAAATAATAATATCATAGCTCAAGATACAGCCTTATTGTCGTATTCTGCTTCTCTTACTACCCTGCTTCATTTTTTTTTTAATACACAATGAGAAGATTGGCTTTTAAACAACAAAACCAGTATTTCATAAAGCACTTCTCAACCACTAAGCTCCACTGAGCTGAAGGAATTGTGCAAGTATCAGAAATTAATGAGCACTGTGGACCACAATCCAAGCTCCCAGAGGCAAGATAAAATAACTAAGTATTGAAATGAGTTTCTTGCGGCATATCATAGAGCCCTCAGTATAGATGTAAACACAGAAATGTCACTTTTTTCAGGTATTGTATGCTTAGTATAGATGCATGGTCTTCACCTTGTAGGGTTTAACACGTTTCATCTCGGCCTAGGGACCTTGTTCTAACGGAAGGAAAAAATGTAATATACACTCAAAAAATGCACTCTGATGTACACAAAGATTACAGACCCTCAGCTGACATACGGCAACATTATATTTGAATTTCAGACTACAGACTTGAGAAACTGGTTGCTTCTTAACAACCTTCGTATTATATTCCTACAATAAAAGAAAGAAATAAATTCCTTGAAAATCATCAGAACAGAATATCCTAAACACAATTATTTCCTTCTAGAAATGACTCATTATTTATGAGGATGGGAGCCAGCAAATGTAAAAGCAAAAAACACTTGATATCTGTCATTAGAAAAGATACTATTATTTACAGTCACTTCTTCTTTCCCACAAGGATTCAGAATTTTTATTTTTCTTCTTATAAACAAATACAAACAATATACAGTTATGATTAAGATTTTGCTTGAGAAATCTGGAAATAAATGTTTATTTTGAGAGTTCTCTTTCTTTGTAAAACATTTGGCTTAAGCAATTGGAAAAGGGGCAGGAACATCTACGGGGATGAGTTATTAATAACAATGTCATATTATTGCTGACTTCACAAGTTACATTCTTTTAGCCAGATCTTATTATAAACTTCCCACTGTTCAATACAGTTACCAGAGAAAAGCACTAGTTTGACAAATAGCGGGAAGCCGATGCCAGCAGTGGCGGCAGCAGCAGTAGCCACGTGCTGCGAGGACTGCGATGCTTGTAAGGTCCCTGGGGGTGTCCGGGGCGGTTTCTGCCCCCCAGCACCCTTGGGTGATGTGTGTCAGGGGAGCAGGTGGCCGGCCTCCTCGGAGAGGCTGTGCAAGGGGAAAGGAAGCCTGAATTCAACCTTGAGTCGATTGACACAAGTAACCCACGCAATGAAGGGTGGTAGGGTTAGACGGGATATAAGGAAGAAATATTTTGCAGTCAGAGTGGTGGGACACTGGTGCAGGTTGCCTAGAGAAGCTGTGGATGCCCCATCCCTGGAAGTGTTCAAGGCCAGGCTGGATGGGGCTTTGAGCAACGTGGTCTAGTGGAAGGTGTCCCTGCCCATGGCAGGGGGGTTGGAACTGGATGATCTTTAAAGGTCCTTTCCACCCCAAACCATTCTATGGTTCTATGATTCTATGACAAAGAAAAAAATCAAGAGAAAAAAATGGTTGTCGTTAATAATCCAGTAATCTACTATTAAAAGACCATCAGATATTCATTAACAACCTAAGATAGGAATTTGTTCAAAAACTTACTTAGCCAACACTATTTTAATTTTACAGTAAATTTTGATATCCTGTTAATAGGATCAATAGGTAAATTCAGTATGTTGAAACTCTTATTTGGTATTTAGTTTTTACTTTGGTGTAACTACTTCACAGTAGCAGCAAGCATTAAATGCTATCAATATTGTAATTGGAAACTGCAGAATTATTCTGGTAAGAATAAATTTTAGATTTGTAAAGCCACTGTGGAGTTCTGTACTATACTGCAGTAACATGGCAGTTCCTTACAGATAGCTATAGAGAGTGTAGTCTCAGGAGACTCATTTACAAAAACACTGACTGCTTTCTAATTGAATTTAAAAAGACAAACTATGTAGAAATCAGATATTGAACAGAAAACGTTATTTTGAGACTTCTCACCTGTTACTGTCCAAATCATTCTATCCAAAGGTCTCTCATTTTCCACTTCTCTGGTACTTTAATTTCCTAGTATTCTGAAACATTTCATAAAATCTCAGTAAAGGGATGACTCCCCTCTTGTGAAATCTTGCAGTGAACTCAGTAAGACACACCAAATTCAACACCTTTGTAATTGAGCCCTGTTCAGTTTATGTCTAGATATAGCAGGTCTGAAATCTAATGACCTCAGTTTGAATACTTTAGGCTTAGTCCTTTGACAATTAAAACCCCAACCAATTACTCTATTGTGATTATTCTAGCCAGTCAAAATGTATTACTGGTGGTACAGAGAGATCCACCCTGTATCTCTGGAGTTTATTATCTAACTTCATCAAACAAATTTCTAGAAGCAAGGAAACATTCAGCTAACTATAAGCATCTCTGGCCTTATATAGATACTAAATGAACATGACGGCTTTTTCTGGTCTTATAGTGTAGGAGATCACAGTGTCTCAACAAGCCTCTAATACTTCGAGGACACTGGAGATAAAAGTTAGAAATTGAGCCTGGATGTAATTTTAGTAATACTGACTAAATCATTTCCAGAATCCAAAATGGATTCTGAGAGAAGATTGCTTTGTGTGCTTGTTTTAGAAATAGCCATATTACTGTCATGTCCGTGAATCCCAATTATGTAGCTAATTAATTGTAATTAATTAATTCATTGTAATTACCTGTAATTGTAAAACCAACTCAATCCCCTAAAGTTTCTCACTTGTTAGTTGCCACATAACACGATTCTGTAAGATTCTTTTCCCTTGGCAGCCTGATGATCAGATTATCGTAACAGCATTGTGGAATTATAAGATCCTCAAAATTAATTTTTCTTCTCTTGAAAGGCAGAAGAATGTATAATATGTATTTATGGCTATATGCATCTGGAAGTATAGTGGAACCATAAGCAGAAGGTCCAAATAATTAATTTATAAAGTTACTGTACACATCTTCCATCTACTATGGGCGGGGGAAAAAAAAGAGAGAACTTAAGAAAACTGAAGAAGAAAACTTGTATTAAAGTAGTGAAGAGCTAAATGCATTAAAAGTTTACCTATCCACACTGAAAAAAAGTTATAAAATGACTCATATTGAATCTGCACTTCTCATATGAAATGTATTTTCAAGATTTTCTATCTTTTAAACAAAACTGGCAGGAGTTTTAGTGCTCATTAAAGTGAAAAATGGGTATTGTTGTCCAGGACAATAGGCACAGCAAAATATGAGAAGCTAAAGCAGAGCTTTGTTAATAGAAAACAAACCAGGCATGCCCTACATCATCTTCTCTAAGGCAGAAAAATATCCTAGAAGAGGCTCTTTATTTTACATGTACTCAGTTTTAGTACTACTGCCACAAACCCTTCAGATGGCAGTTCCAATGGCTCCAACATCTATCTCCCTATAAACCAGCACTTCACCATAGAAACAGCGAATCCTTTAGGTTGGAAAAGACCCTTAAGATCATCAAGTCCAACCGTTAACCTAACACTGCCCAAAGAAGTACCGCTGTGCTCCTGCAGCTCGGCTCTCCTCTGGCACAAATCCTGCTCTCCAGTCACCGCAGAGGCAGTGAAATACTAATGACCTATTTTATCAGCTTGGTTGCTCCAGGATTCATTGTGCACAACGCGTCATCACACATGGGTTGCGAAGGTCACAGGGCTGGAAGGGAGCCACTGCAAAGATCAAGTCCAGTTTCTTATTATCTCAGACACCACCTCAAAAGCTGGAGCTTTTGCGCCTTCCCTCATTAAAATATTGTTTCAGAACTGCACTCTTCCACTTAATTTTCAGCCCAACTCCTTTTTTTTTTTTTTACCTCCTAAGTTTGCAGTCAGTTTTTTCTTGTGTCAAAACTGGTTTCTTCAAATCCTGATTCTCTGGAGTTATGTAGCATATTTTTAAAGAGAGATCCTACGCAAGCGCCGAATAGCAAGCCCAGTAAGCAGCTCCTGACCCATCTACACTCCAGCATGAGCACAGAGACCTGAGCAGGCGCCCTCACTAATCTCAGAGCTGTACTTGGCACAGATACCCCCCAAAAAGCTCAGCACCTGTGCTACAGAGCTGACCGGACACGGGGCAGCCCCTGGCCGCCCTCCGGGTGCTGCTGGGTGGGAGCTGGCAGGGATGCCTGGCCCTGAGCGGCTCCACGACAGCACCTCCGACTCGCGTCCCCGCAGAGCAGGAACAGCCTCTTGGGTCTCCTCTAAGGAAACAGCCCCTTTTGTTATTCTGGAAGTCTTTCCTCTTACCTAGCTTTTGTCTGCCTGTATCTGGTTTCCTAAATACCTATGAAGAGGAGAATTGGTAAAATGAGACCGGTGTGCTAGACAAACACGCAGACGCGCTCTGGCACAAAATGTGACTGCAGAGAAAGCACCAGGTAACTCACCGGCTTTGCTGTTTCTGTAATTCCCCTCCTTATTACCTCCACCGCTGAAATACCTTCAAGTTACTTCTCTCATTCCAGCATCTAGTCCGCTATGATTAACAGCTTCTAAAGTTAAAAACACCATTAAAATCTCAGTTGTCTCAATATAGTGGGGTTTTTTAATCATGTCCTCCCTGGTTTCCAGGAACCTCTAAGTTATTTCAGAAATCTTTCTCTTCAAGATATCTTTGCATCTCTTCACTCCTGTTGTCAGGTAGTCACAAATGAGGAGGTGAATTTGAAATTAAGATGCAAATACCAGAATCTGAAACTAAGTACTAGGGCTCTTTTTAATTCAGCTCCATTGTTCGTTTTTAAGCTTCATAAGGCTCCATTGACCCAGTTTCACAATGACTTTTTTCTGTAATTTTGCCTCCTGCTCAGTGAAGTGAGTACAACTCACTGTATTCATTTACTGAATTAATAGAGTTTTACATTAAGGACAACATCTCCTGAATATAGTTTTGGCATTTCCGTTAACATATATTCACTGTGGATCGGTGTTGCATCATTGCTTTTCTTGCATTTTAGGGATTCACCTTGTAAAAGTAAGAACTTGAGCACATATCTCTTCATCAAAAAGTACATACGCATTAACAAATGGATTCTTTAGTTCATTATTTCTCAGTATTCACAAAGATATTTCCACTAATTTTTCTTTTCTATCATAAATATATTAATATAACTGACTTTTTAAGGAGAAAGTGAAATGCTGAATCAGAAGCTTGCAAGTTTTCATTAACAGAAAGCTTTTTTAAGAATTGTACCACAGAGAGAGTATGTACAGACAGCTACCTTGTACGATAGCCTTAATTGTGGGCACCAACGGAAAGTGGCTTCAATCCAATCAGACCTTGTGCTGACTACTCATTTTGCCTAAATGCAGCATGCAATGCGTTTCCTTTCATCACTGAAATACTAAAACCTTCCCAATCAACATCTATATTTTTAATATAAACCATTTATAAACACTGAATTGTTGGTATTAGTATGCTGGCTTGTACTTTTGCATAAATCTGTATTAAAAATTTGTATTAGACATATCTAATATTTCCACCACAAAATACTGATAATTTTAAATCTAATGCTGCAAGATGGCCTTATGACATTAGCATTATATGTTTAACAAAAAATTATTCTAAAATATATAACTCACATCATAGTTCAGTTGGATGTAAAGACAGTAATTATGCAAACATACTGCCCTCAAACGATATAATAATTATTCTTGTAGTTACCAGATCAGAAGAAAAGGGCGAAGGACAAAAGGACAGCTGGACTGTTTGATCTATGTTCAGAGAAACTAAGAAACATCTCAGACACATACCTCCTAAGCCTCCTCATGATCTAGGAATCTGCTTCAGGCCTTTGCAGCTGGTAGGACCACCTGCCCATGGCTTCCAGGCTGACATCTATGTTGGCAAGTGTCAGAAGCAGAGAGAGAAAGCGTAGAGACCTGACCTGAAGCAAGCCTCAGCAGCCTACGTACAAACACAACTCCTTGCTGACCCTCATCCCTTCTTAGTTTTTGTGTAGCCAAACTACACATCCAGCTCTGAGCTACATTAATCTTTACTACTTCTGTTTTTAAAGCTGGTCCATCTTGAAAAGAGTATGTAACTAGCAGTAAGAGAAGATTGCGTTCTCCAGATTATCTGACCCATTAAAACTAGATCTCCTCCTCAAAAGGAAGTCCCCATTCCCAAGGGATTTCTGCAGATTGCAGCTCAACCATCTTCACTCTATCACGCTGCTGCACTGGAGGGAGAGGAAACCGTGTCCCTCTCCCATAGGGGCCGGTTCCATGCTCCTCGCAGGCGTACACGTAATTCCCACTGCAGCCCTCACAAGACTGCTAAAAAGACATAAAGCAACTTCTCCACAAAACTTAGAGGAAGTCTAAACAAGAAGCACAGCTATATGGAAACTTCATTAACTTCACTGTCCAAACTCAAATATCACACTTTAAAATTGGCTGACACCTACTGAGAAGAGAGAATTTTAAATTTATGTGGCAGTGATGTTAACCACAACTATACTGATGGCAATTTTAGGATGAAAGACTGCAACAGAAATCAAAGGTCACTGATTTTGATGAAGAATTCTCTTTAGAAGTAAAATGTTTGGTTAACACAAGTGACACTTCATTGGAATGCAATGACTTATTTTTCAGTTTTGCTTTGAACCTACATTCATATCCTTACTAATGGCCATTTTAATAACCTTAAATGATTACAGTCATGGTTCTTTATCTAGCTAAAAATGTGCTCTCCCTGGAAGACCGCAGAGCTCGTTTGCTCTGGTTCAGAAACAAATGGCTCACAGAAAGGATACCATATCTCGAATCATAATTTAGTTGATTCTAATGGGATCTCATAATTACTGTAGATAACTGAAAACTGTGGACACACCAATAATAAACCCCAGCATTGTCTTTGTGCACATACTTTCTGTGGTTCTAAGAATCTTCTACTCAAATTGCATTATGTGTGCTGTTGGGATTACCAATGGCAAATACAATTCCTTAATGGTCTGAGATTTCAGCTCACGATTTCCGCTGACCAAAGGTCAAGCTGAATTTATTGGCTCTGATTTCCTCTTGCCCCTCACTTTGTACAGTTATTTGAATTAGTGTAAATTACAGTTAAAACACAACAAAATTATAATGGATTATTTTGTTTCCATTTTGCACTATGGTAAATATCTGCAAATATGTAAGTAACTGCAGAAATTACAGAAAGATAAGATTATTCAGAGGTCAATTGCAAATATTGCAGTTCCTAGACTTCTGGACTTTCCAAGTCTGCAACAATCAGATATGCTAAAATAGCATAACCATGCAGCATATAATATACATAATGAACAATCTGTAGTGCATACAGAAAAGCACATAAAATACTATCTATAAATATATATACACTATATAAAAAACTATCCTTGAGTTATGTCTCAGCAACCTGCAATTTGGCAGTTTATTCAGAACTACCCATGTTCGTGTATAAGGGTCTTTGTGTTTAATAAATGGAAATTTCTGCCATGTCTTACCATTTTTTAACTCACGCTACATAACAATAACATCTGCAATGGTATTATGCATCCAATGAAAAAATATACCCTTTAGTTCTAAACTCACACAACAAGAAACAGCATACAGTACTGTTCTATTATACTTCCCAGTTCCACTGCAGATAACATGATCACATTCACAGCCTGAGAGAGATGGCTTGGAGGATTGCCTGTTTCCTTCCACTGGGGAAAAATACCCATTATTCCTCACCTTCAATTGCTATCTTTTAACTAGTTATTAATCTGTAAGAAGCTTTTCTTGTGAATTCCAATTTAGTTCAGTTTAATTAAAAGCATTTGTTAAGGAAATTTGTTGAAAGCATTTTGGCACCGAGGTATAACAACTTATGTTACAGTCACTGCTTCAAAGTGACTCTTCTACTTTTAAATCTTAAATTTACATGGAGCTGTTCAGTACTAAAGCAAGAATATTCTTTTGTGAGCTCTTTGAATATTACTTCAGTCATTTAAAGCGTACAACAATTCTGTCTCTATCTCATTTCACATCATGACATTCACCTAGTTCATACACGGGCAATCAAACTATTATTGCTGTATTGGCTATCCCAAAGTTTCTTTCCGTGAGTGTTTCTCAGTTCCTGTAACCACCTTAGTTGGCTACTTTGTACTTTTCTTTTATGTTAATATTTTTTTCATTTTCTTTATTCCTGGAATTTCACCCACAGAGATTCAATGGCATGTGCTGACGTAGTTAGCCATTTGTAATTACAATGTAATTTGTAATTTGCTCCACCTTTTCTTGTCTAGAACACAGAGTTGGACTATTCTATACCATCTGTACCCTGGGCACACTGGGAATCCTCATTTCAGTACATACATTTGTATAATCTGTATAGAAGCACTCTACACTTGGTTTGAGATCTGTCTTCTTACACAGTCTACTTAAATGGGACTTGTCGATACCATTCTTTCATTCTTTCTACTCAAATTTCATTTCTTTCTATCTTATGCTATCTGGTACTACTGGTACACAGGATCCAAGCCACTTCAGATTTCTTATGGCACTGATTAGACATACACCACCTAAGAACACTCCTACCTCTTCAGTCCACCTCCTCTTCTCAGCTGGAATCAGCTTTACAGAAGCACTGTAAAGTGCTAACAGCATGGCCATTGGAAGCCATACGTGGCTATCTGCTGACAGTTCAAGTGAGCTTGGAAATTGTGACATTATATATAAGTTCATGTCTCCCACTCAAGCTGCAGAAAAACGAGTTTCTGCATCTAGTAACTCAGTTTTCCACTTTAACAGAGTACCTCCAATATATCTGCTGTCTTCCTTTGTCATCACAGCAGCTTCCAACAGGGTCAGCTGCAGCTCACCCTCTGCAGCATCTCTGCCTCCATGGCTCCTGTCTCGCAGGGACACACACTTCCTCGCATCACAGACTCATTGAGCTACTTCAAGTGACACAGAAGAGAAACTTAGATCTCTTTAGTTCTCCAAGATCCAGATTCAAGATATACACAGGTTGTCCACTCCAATAAACACTCAGATGACATTTTCCCACAGAGTGTGCTTCCTTCACCACTTGTTTGAACAAAGGAGTTTTGGCTTGTTATCCCCCTCTGTTTTTAAGCTCTCCCTATCACGGTTCCTGCTCCTCTACAGCTTTTAAAGAATAAAATCATGTTGTCTGTCTCCCACCATCTGAGGCCACATCTTTTGAAGTCACTGCAATGCTGAGCTCCAAAAATACCTTATACAGTCTCAGTCATATGTTGGGACTGTATTATATGTTTGTTCTAACCACAAAAATATCAGAAAACATTGTCAATGTATTCTATGTTTCTTTGTAGCATGTTTGGTCACTAATTCTCCACAAAGAATATTTTATTCAGGTAAAATTTACAGCTGTTCTTCAGAGACTTCCTATATTACCTGGACAAATCACACCCTTTCAGAGTTTTATTTCTAGTATCTTATCACAGAAATAGGGATAAATAAAACACTGAGATGGTGCAACACAGGTTGCCACATGGTATCTTGGAAAGATACATAGATGGATGTCAAGAATGATTTAATTTCAAGAATTAAATTTGCTACAAAGAGATTAAGCTCACCCAGTGTCAAGGGTAAGACTTATTTTGTGATAATTTTCTAAGAAAATAACTGACTTAAAAATGTTAATACTCAGTTTCCTCTGCAGTAGATTTTAACCCCAAGGATTTGTTTATTTGTCAAAAAAAGGGGGATAGAAGCAAAAATCTCTCATATGTAAACATAGGAGAACCTTTCAAGCTTTTTATAAGCTTTTTGCTGTTTTTTTCCTTTTTTTTTTTTAATTTTTTTTTTTTTTATTTAACAGAATCATAGAAAGATGTAGGTTGGAAGGGAGATTCTGGAGGTCTGGTAAAGCCTGACTCAAAGCTGGGACAAATATGATGTCAGATCTAACTTCCACATTAAACCAATTTGCTCAGAGCCTTCTTCAGTCAAGTTTTTAATGTATCTAAGCATAGAGATTCCACATCTCCATTCAAGCAAGTAAAAGCAAAACCACTTCTACTTATATTATCAAAATGTACACAGCTGTTAGAAATCATTTTCATACTGAGATTACCAATATAGAAAAAGATATGTGTCTCTAAATTATCTTTTTTAAAAAAAGATAATTTGCTTTCCTGATATCACTTTTATGAAGAGGAAAATATTCATTACATTTACATGCATCAGTCTTCAGTGAAAAAATTAACTACTGTAAAGTGAAATTCAGTGCGTGTGTGGATTAGTTGCAGACCTCGTATGAATACAGGAGATAAGCTACCTGTTCATACAATCTGAAATTTCAAAATTGTCTCTTTCATAGGATTGATAAAAAATAACAGAAATCCATCTCCATTCTTATTTGCTTATTAGAGAATACCCTGTTAGGCGTATTACATGGGATCTTTAATGTAGGTAACTGATGCTCACTTACAATTACATTTACTCATATGTTCATGTGTCTATATCAATTTATTTATTTTTCATCATGATTCCTTGTAAATACAGAATTTACCAGAATCTTGCACTCAATACCAAAAGGAAAGGCATTATCGAAAGTAACCTGAGCTCCATACAAAATGGCAGCTATATTAAAATGTACCTTGCAAATTCAGCTACTTTTGCACTTTGAGTCATAGAATTTGACAAATGATCACTTCTGGGTTGTCAAGACAGAGGAATCAATCATTTGTAGCAATATGTAATGCTTTTGGTTTCAATTTTCACTTGTCTGTAAAGAATGAAATATCATGAAAGAAAGACTGGAGGCATAAAGAGCACACTGCTACTAACATGTTCAAGTAAATTCTGCCCAAGTCACATAAAAACAAAAATACATTGCTATCTGACAGCTCTTTCTTGATTTAGGTGAAATGAGTTGTGAGTTTTGCTCACATGCTAACACATTCGTAGCCATTTTGAAATCACCACTATCCTCCTTGTTCTCTTGAGCCTGCGTTCCAGACCTTAATCTTAACTCATCAGCACAGGCACACTCATCTGATTCATGGATTTTTTCAGGGTTGGCCAGAAACGCAAGCTAATTACAATGGAAAAATTCAAGGAATCTAGGCATGACAAAAATTCATGACATGAAACTTAAAACAATTGCTCAAAACCAAATGAAATGGTATTTTAAATTTTCAACCTTTTGACAGAATTGAAATATTCTACATACTGACTTTTGATCATTTCTACCTCTCTCTAACACTGAAAAGAACAGAACAGAGCTGGTTTCC